>NC_141877.1:17978030-18280454 GCF_056163025.1 Triticum urartu
TCAAAATAACTCGTACTAGCCAACACAAAAACCTCGTTCAAAAATGAAAGTAGTGTCTAATCCATTTGAAACCCGGTTAGATTTGATTCTAAAAATACTAGCATCACTGTGGCAAAAAAGGTAATATAATTGCAGTCCATAAAGATAATTATATCAAGGAGGGTACCAGGGTGCGTTATATATATAGACTTGCATAGCAAGTACATTACGCCACATAGGGTTCATACTACCACCAAGTTACTACCAAGTTCCACTTACTGGACGATCTTCATATCCAGTCGGACCCAAAAGTTATACCACCAAAGTACTAGTTACTACCAAGTACCAATTACTACTAAGTTGCACTTACTGGACCCTAAAGCTGATACTACCAACTTACAGTTACTGGCTAGTACATACAGATTATAAAACTAGCATCAAACTACTGCGGCGGGTCAACGAATCCTCATGCCACTAACCATGTTCACCCTAAGCCCACCTCCACTCCTTTCCATGAACCTGAAGATAGCCATTTGATCTTCTTTCATTCTGGCGCCCTCAATGACTTCTCTCCAGTTCTTCGTCATGATCGCTCGCCCGTCCTTCTTTCCCATCTTGAACAAGACCTTTTTATTACCTTCAAAATGTTCGCTGGTGACACGCACAAGCATGGGCTTTCGCAGATAATCTTTGAGGTAGGCCTGACTGTACTCCTTTGAGAAGCACTGATTGCACAGGGAAATAAATAATGTTACATAAAAAATGAAGTATAATTTGCACAAAAAAATAAGAATGATTTGCACAACCACGCCCGTCCTCCTCTCTGTCTCTACATGATGGCATTTTCACTAGTGAAGTATGATTTGCAAAAAGAAAAGTCCAAGTGTTTACCATCTTGCTCTTCCCTCTGATGACTGCCGAGCGAGTGACGGTGCTGACATAGTATAGTATGGGAGGTTGGCACTGCTTTACTATGGATTTAAGATAGTCCCACCGATCCTCGTTTAGCAATACATGGTTGCCGTAGAAGATGCGATCCTTGATAGTTCCTTTTCTCACATGGTATCCCGGACCTGTATAAAAAAATTAAGATGACAGAGTAGTAAATAATTTCATATGTAAGATCTAGAACATCAGCATTGGGTTAATGATCAATGCCTACTCCAATGATCAAGAAATGAAGGACATAGATAACCCAATCACATCCACCCAGCAATATCTCGTAGAAACATGGGCAAATTGAATATTTGATTTATTTAAAATAACAACTAAACACTGCTCTATGTAAGCTCTAGTTCAGTCAATGTTGATTTGGAAGGTCATTTAGAACCCAAACAGAGTAATTTGTGGTAATCAAGTGTCACTCAAACATCAACTTTCGATATTTCATGGTTCATTTAATATCTGACCAACCAAATAGAACTTTACTCCGTAGTGCCAGGATAGGATCGTGGCCCACATCTCCATCTCCATCAGAACTATCATCAGTGTCATAGTCGCTAGTGTTGGGGAACGTAGCATAAATTCAAAATTTTCCTATGTGTCACCAAGATCTATCTATGGAGTCATCTAGCAACGAGGGAGGAGTGGATCTACATACCCTTGTAGATCGCGCGCGGAAGCGTTCAAGAGAACGGGGTTGATGGAGTCGTACTCGTCGTGATCCAAATCACCGATGATCCTAGCGCCGAACGGACGGCACCTCCGCGTTCAACACACGTATGGAGCAGCGACGTCTCCTCCTTCTTGATCCAGCAAGGGGGGAGGAGAGGTTGATGGAGATCCAACAGCACGACGGCGTGGTGGTGGAAGTAGCGGGATTCCAACAGGGCCTCGCCAAGCGCTGCGGGAGGAGGGAGATGTGTCATGGGAGGGAGAGGGAGGCGCCAGGCCTTAGATATGGTTACCCTCCCTTCCCCCCACTATATATAGGGCCAAGGGAGAGGGGGAGGGCACAACCTTGCCCCTTCCTCCAAGGAAGGGTGCGGCCAAGGGGGGGGAGGAGTCCATCCTCCCCAAGGCACCTCGGAGGTGCCTTCCCCTTTTAGGACTCTCCCTTTTCCTCTACTCTTGGCGCATGGGCCTCTTGGGGCTGGTGCCCTTGGCCCATATAGGCCAAGGCGCACCCCCTACAGCCCATGTGGCCCCCCGGGGCAGGTGGCCCCACCCGGTGGACCCCCGGGACCCTTCCGGTGGTCCCGGTACAATACCGGTGACCCCGAAACTTGTCCCGATGGCCGAAATAGCACTTCCTATATATAATTCTTTACCTCCGGACCATTCCGGAACTCCTCGTGACGTCCGGGATCTCATCCGGGACTCCGAACAACTTTCGGGTTACCGCATACTAATATCTCTATAACCCTAGCGTCACCGAACCTTAAGTGTGTAGACCCTACGGGTTCGGGAGACATGCAGACATGACCGAGATGACTCTCCGGTCAATAACCAACAGCGGGATCTGGATACCCATGTTGGCTCCCACATGTTCCACGATGATCTCATCGGATGAACCACGATGTCAAGGACTTAATCAATCCCGTATACAATTCCCTTTGTCTAGCGGCACGATACTTGCCCGAGATTCGATCGTCGGTATCCCGATACCTTGTTCAATCTCGTTACCGGCAAGTCTCTTTACTCGTTCCGTAACACATCATCCCATGATCAACTCCTTGATCACATTGTGCACATTATGATGATGTCCTACCGAGTGGGCCCAGAGATACCTCTCCGTCACACGGAGTGACAAATCCCAGTCTCGATTCGTGCCAACCCAACAGACACTTTCGGAGATACCTGTAGTGTACCTTTATAGCCACCCAGTTACGTTGTGACGTTTGGCACACCCAAAGCACTCCTACGGTATCCGGGAGTTGCACAATCTCATGGTCTAAGGAAATGATACTTGACATTAGAAATGCTTTAGCATACGAACTACACGATCTTTGAGCTAAGCTTAGGATTGGGTCTTGTCCATCACATCATTCTCCTAATGATGTGATCCCGTTATCAACAACATCTAATGTCCATGGTTAGGAAACCGTAACCATCTATTGATCAACAAGCTAGTCAACTAGAGGCTTACTAGGGACATGGTGTTGTCTATGTATCCACACATGTATCTGAGTTTCCTATCAATACAATTATAGCATGGATAATAAACGATTATCATGAACAAGGAAATATAATAATAACTAATTTATTATTGCCTCTAGGGCATATTTCCAACAGCTAGAGGTGTCGTCATAACCGCTATAGCCGTCACTCCCACGTGAAGTGCCATCTGAAGCATCATCTGAGGTGGTTCGGTGATCACTCTCTTCACTGCTGATGAGGATGGTTTCCCTTGCCATTCAAACCTGTTGCATGCATTGCAATGAACAAATGTTAGTTATTGATATATGAAATCAGCCTTCCATTATGACTTGTTAACACCATATACAATGTGAATAATCTTTTCGCATACTTCTTGCTAAGTACGTAGTTCATGTATAAACATCTACACGAAAAAGCTAGTCGACAACTATTCGCACGACTAGTGGTTAGACTCATAATCATTGGGTAGACATAACCAATTAGGATATTTCAAGGTTACAATTTTGTGAGCTGGACAAGAAAACTTGGTAACCAACCAATTAGTAGCCATGTAAAAATGAACCATGATTGACTGCTCTCAGCGAGCAATACGTGAAACTATAACTGATCTGCCTTTGATCACTGCAAATTTCCTGATGGGCTGTTGTGTGGTACCATCAGGTAATAAATATAAAGTCTTTAAATTATCCAAACAAAACAAATAATGCATTTGCTGCTGTACATAACATTTTTAGAGGTAGCTGTGGAGGTTAATTTTACAATTTCCAGTGAGAATAAGGACATGATAGAATCTCTCAAGCAAGATGACATCATAGTGAAGGCTATGAGAACGAGCAAGGTATGCTGACCAATTGTCACCCTTTTGTATACTTGCTATTTATTTACTCATTACTACCCATACCAACAAGTAAAATCATGATTATGAAGTATAATGTCAGAAAATCTAACAGTGAGGAATTTGTTGCAATGTGTACTACTAGCTCACAGGAAATTTTCATTGACCCCAACAAGCCCATACCATATCTTGGAGATAGGCTGACATAATTCAAGTAAGCAGTAACAACAATCAGCAAAAATATGCACCAACCAAAAATATTACATGTGTGCACATATCATCAAAAACATGCACCAATCAAGAGCAGTCTATACTTGACAAATCCTTCAAAATATGCACTAATCATCATACTACCATCGAGTAATACATGAAACTATAACTGATCCTCATTCCATCATTACAAATTTCCTCATGGACTACTTCTGTGCTCGCCTTTTTAGTTTTTAATAACTAAGCATCAGCAAATACATATACACAGTCTTCAAACTATCCCAACAAACCAAAACATGTGTATGCTCCTGTGAATATACTTTTTCTATATCTAGCAGTGGGGGGCCATTTTCCAGGGGAAAAAGTACTTGATAGCATCTGTCAAGCAAGATGATAGCATAGTGAAGGCTATGTTGACGAGCAAGGTATGCTGGCCAACACCCACCTTTTTCTCTTACTTGCATGAAAGTGTTTACCCATTACTACCCATACAAACAAGTAAAACCATGATTACGCAGTACATTTTCAGATTATCTTGCTGTAAAATTACTTGTTGCAATATGACCTACTAGTTGACAGTAAATCTGCGAATACCCGAAACATGCACACAAGCAAGTGTCAGATTTTAACTTGGGCGATGCTGCTAGATCGCAAAATTAAGGTCAGATCGACATTAGAAGGGCAGGGAAGATCAATCTTACCTGCGAAGTGGTACCAGATGGGGCTGGAGTAGACTTGTTCGAAGCTGGCACCACCGGAGCTTCGGGCGGCGCGACAAGGATTGAGGAGAAGAGGTGCCGTTGTCGGACCTTGCTGTTGACGAAGCGGTGGAGAATCGTGGCCGGAGCAGGGGGAGTGGGTGGCCTCGCGGATCCGGTCGATTTGACGACGACGGGGGCGGCCAAGGTGACGTCTTGGCAAACCCTAGCCGTCGCCCTCCGCGTCGCCTCTCTGTCTCTGCAAAGAATGAAGTGTGGTGGGATTGGGAATGGGGGTGGGGTTGGGGTTGGGGCCATCACTCGCTTTTCTCTCTGCCTCCCACTTCTGCAGGCCCATAAAAGGAACAAAGTGTTGGGCCGGATCAGATGCAGATTTGGCAGCTATACCAATTCTGGCCAAACACAAAAGATCAGCATGACCACAGGTGTTCTTTTAAACAAACCCTAAAAATACACTGCTGTTCATATTGCATGTGGATGAGTCTTTCAATACCAATTGATCTTGAATAATTTTAAGCACATAAAATGGTAAACTATTAGATGCAAGGTTGCAAATATTTGAAAAAATGAATAATTGAATTGTATGCATTTTTATGATTAAATTTAATAAATGTAACATTTTTGCAAAAACTATGATAAATTAAAATATTCATTGGTATTTTAAAAAAAACACGAATGACTACTTATGCCAACCAGAACTTCTTCATGGTTTCGTTTATTCATCTATTCTTTGGCATGCTGGTTGTCATAACGCCTTCTTCGGACCTTCTCTTTGTCCGACAAATTCCTGAGATATTGGGATAGCGCCTTGTGTTTCGCCCTCACACCATGCTTCATTTGGTATCCTTTGGCAACTCCTTCGGCGTGCTCAAGAATACTAACGAAAGCCGAGTCCAGATATTTGCCACAGAACGCGCAACGATATGCCATACGCTTAAGCACGTTGCACTGTCCATTCTGCAATTCTTCAAGGGTTTTCTGAGTGTGTGCATCCATCTCTCCTTCGGAAATGTCCGCATAATCATGAGAATAAGGCTGCAAGTTTAAATTATGTATGATATAAGCTGCACCATTGTTTACAGTACCTAATATTCCCTAAGTTTCATACTGTAGTGCCTATAAATTATTTTTAAAGTAAATATTTATTAACTTTGAAAATTTAAGGAGAAAAAAGAAATATCAAATCCATATGAAAGCATAAATCATATGATGTACTTTAAAAAAAATTGTCAATAAACATGCACAACATTTATGATGTCTGACTTTTAGCATAAAACCAAAACGCACTAAATTGTGGAGTGGATGAACCATTAATTTCTCAAAGATTGATTGAATAAATAATGATCATTACGTACTGATGATCAACATTATATTTAGAGCTAGATTCCATTATGCCAATTCAACAATGTATTGATGGTTTAATGATTAACCTCTAACCTTAAACTTGAAGACAGATCTAGGGTTAAAAAATTAAAATTACCGTAACGGAATTCCAGTCCATGCCGTGCATGTGCTGCTGCTTGTGATCGACGACGGAGTACTGCACCTCGTTGACACGATGCTTCTCTGGGTCGGACACCGAGTAGTCCAAAGCTTTCTCGTGGGGATCCTCATCCATGCGATGGACAACGACGTTGGTGGTTAGCTCCTCAAGTCCACGATCTGTCACGACGGCATCCATGACAGCCCCCCCACGTCCATGGCCCCGCTCTGTCACGACGGCCAATCGACCTCCACGAGTGGATTTCATATCCGGCGGCAGCGAGGCGGGCGTGTGAGCGGCGGCGATAGTTTTAGGGCGTGCCCTAGGGGGAGAGATGCGGGGAGTAATTGGTAGTTACCTACTATAGCGGAAATACTTCGGCGTTGGGCACCTACAATGCAGCCGGCTTATTTAGGCGCTTAATTAGGATCCTGGAAAAAAATCACAATCGTAGGCGCTTGGGGCAGGCGCTAGGAACTGGATTTTGTACATCTACGTGATGCAATCCAAAGTTCATGTCTGGGGTGGATGGGTTGGGGATTGAAAATTGTGTACATAAACCCTAATGCTCAAGACTTGTGAAAACATCAGATCAAATTGTCATCAAGTGATCTAGTATTACTTGGATCAAGACTTTGTGATCATCATGTAGCCACGCCACAAACACGATGGTTCTAGTATTACTTGGATTAACACCTTAGGCAGCAAACTAGTGCATTTCCTTTTTGAGTCACCATCTTCCTTCTTGAAAAGCACATGTACACACTCATGATGTATACCATAACACATCAGAATCTGTTAACGAGCGCTCACAAGCTTAACTAGCTTCAAACGAACCTAGCCAATTAGGGTTTTATGCTACTTAATCTAAATGAGCCGATGATTAATGAGCACGAGTTTAACAAGCAGATATGCCAAACCACACACCAATTAACATAGTTCTACCTTAGTTCAACACTTCCATATATACAAAAGCAAGCACCACTTAGTAGTACTGGTGCACATAGTTCGACCATAAACGTTCACCAACAAAGTATAGCATAGGGTAGTACTTAGCATAGTTACAACCAAAAGAGCATCAGTTCTAGCTGCGAGGGTGCGCACTTCCCTAAAGCCTCAAAGAAGCCTCATCAAGTACTCGGCATACGCGGCGTGCTTCACCCTGAAAGCATAGCCATTCTTGATGCTGCCTTGGGATGTTCCGACTGCATGGTTGATGGTACTTCTCAGGTCGCCTTTCATCAGCTTGTTGCAGTAAGGGCATCCGTAGCCCCCCCTTCTGATTCTTGGCCTGATACGTTTCTCGAGCACACCACTGTTCAGCTCCCTCGCCTTCTGCCTCCTGTAGATCCTCTGGGTTTCTTGGTCACTATCGACGTCGTCACTTAGGACCTACATGTAGTACCAAATGTTGCGTAAGTATATCTAATATGAGAATTCAGCAGGCACAGAGTCTATGAAACATAATGTATTGATGACAGCGTAAAATATATTCAAATGATGTTGAAAAAAATAAATGCATAACTTATTAGTTGGTACATAAGCAACTAAATGGGATAGTACCATATAGTAAAAAATGAAGGATCAATCATACATGTCGAAGAGAGCACTAGCATTGCCACATTTTGCCACACATTTTTCCCAAGCTTGCCTAAGGTTAGTTCATCAAAATGAGAGCCACAAGCTGGCAAGCCTAAGGGAACCTTGCCACACTTTTTGTGTGTATGCCATGTGGGACCCAAGTGTGGCTTGCCTAAGGTGTGGCTGGAACCAAACACTCACTTAAGTTGGTCAAAATTGCCTAACCTTAGGTATGGCAATCTTTGGCAAAGTCACTAACCAAACAGCCTTTAGTGCAACAAAATTCACTTGTTACGTAAAAATGCATGAACTGATGATGTAACATGGCAGAGCAGCATACAGATGTACTAATGCAAAAAAGACTTATAACCTACATGCATGACTAGATAAAATAGCTCGTGAGCTGTATCTATTTAGGGTTAGAATTTTGTGTGTTTATGATGATGGATATTGAAAGTCCACATGTTATCGTCGTGGAAGTTTCCCCTGTTGATCGATACCCCACCCATCAATGTTCCTGAACCATTCAATGTTCTAGGTAAAGTAGTTAATTATTATGAATTCTGACAATAAGTGATCCCAAATGTTGTACTTACAAAAAAGGGTTTTTATCATTTATGCCACCAGTTGTGTCCCACAATTAAGTATCACCACTAGGAATTTCTACTGCTAAAAAAGCCATCACTTCTTTAGACACATGCTCAAAAATGCCACTGCACATCATTATTGTGATATCAAATCTATCTTGACATGCTATAATGGCATCAATAGCTATGGACCAACATGCCAGCTCTCCCTCTATCTCACTACAATAAAGTGTGGGCCCACTTGATCCCAACATCGCTCTTATTTTCCTGTAAAATTATTCGCTTACTTACTCCTCACAAGTGGGGCCATACTTATCATTGTGAGATAGAGAGAACTGAAATGTGGGCCTGGGCTTTTTTTGTCATATTGGATGGTCAACAAGTTTTAAATGAAAATAACAATGTCTAATGGCATTATTGAGCAAACATCTAACGAAATGATGGCATTTTTTATACATCTAATGGCATTTCTGAGTAAGCATGTCACGAATCGATGGCATTTTTGAGTGGCTGTAACTTCTAAGGGAAAAACTGAGTAGTGGGATACAACTGGTGGCATAAATGATAAAAACCCTACAAAAGAACTAATTAAAACAACTCAAGTAAAACATTGATGATATCCAATTTCTTTCTAAAATAGCCATTGCTTAGAGATAATCAATGTTTAAAATCATTGCCACAGCCACTTATGGAACATTTAAACCAAAAGATCGATCAAGTAAAACCAAACATGTACTCAACATTTTAATACCTTATTTGCCTTGTACTGACCAGAGAAAACCTAGGATATTACAAAATAAATAAATAAATAAAGGGGATAGATGACTAACCTCTTCTTTGTTCTCGTCGGCGACGACCACAGGTGGGGGCAGGGGAGGCAACATCCGCGGCAGACGAACACCCGGCTGAGGCTAAGGAGCCACCACCTGCTCCGGCGGAGGAGCCAGAGGAGCTACCTATTCTGGATTATTAGCAGAATAATTTATATAGGTCAGAAACTGACATATACATGCCTCAATAAATGTAATCTAGCTACACAACTGCGGATCCAGGATTTCATACTTGGGTGTTCAAAAATTTATATTGCAAACTAAAACCACAACAATATTTTTTAAATGGAGGGAGTAATATCTAAAATTTTCATGTGAAAAGATTCTTAGTCCATCGTAATGACAGTACTGACATGAATGACAGAAAATTAAGATTATTTACTTCATGACCATACAATATGACATTTTCATAAACAAGGCATGGTGTTCTTATCCTTAAGTTGCAGAAAATATTTTCACAATCACCTACGTAGGCAATTCAATTCCAAGGTCAAGCTACGTATTAGTATTAGCACAGTCACCAAACCTAGGTGGCTTTATTAGCAAAATAATTTATCTACATCAAAATATTGCCTATACAGGGCTCAACACATGTAACCTAGCTAGTTACCTAACAAATCTACAGAATATTGATATGGAGTCCATCGATCAAAGATAAAAAGAAACCCTGGCCTTCCCCAAAAATAGAGAAAAGGACTGACCAGAGCACACATAGGATTTTACAAAAAACTAAAGGAGATAGATGACTAACGTCGTCTTTGTTGACGTCGCCAGCGACCATAGGCTCGGGCACCAGAGGCGTCACCCGCGGCAGAGGAGACACCTGCTCCGTCTGAGGAGCCCGAGCAGCTACCGGGGCCCACATAAATGGCTGTGCAAGGACAGTTTCATGCCGATCAAGTACCATATATAAGAAATTTCGGCCAAAAAAAATTCGGGTGCAGTACTGTACGTCTGTACCGGTGCTGCTGCTATCAATATTTGGCATCAACACATTTTGGATGCACGAGAACCATGAGATCCGAGTGGTTCGTAGATCTTAAACAAAGATAACCTATACAATGAGGAGCCGACCCCCACACCCATGCCGGGGCAGGTGGTCTCGTTCGTCGTAACTGGCATTTATTGCCTTGCCGACCATCCTGCTATATCACCACCCATATTCTGAGTCCTTATAACATTTACTATCGGTGTTTGACATGCCAATCTTTTTATGGTGTTTGTCCTATGATTAAACTAAACTACTTGAGAAGCAATTTCCATTTGAATAATAAATAGTGAATTTTTTATTTGCTTGGATTTGAGCAGTGATGAGACAATTGAATAAATATGATCATCTAGGTGTGATTATCAATCGCTACGTTCTTACTGAGCTCTTATCTTTTTACTTTTGGCAGTTTGATTGCAAAAGTGTATCAGTTCTTCTAATTGTTTGACTTTGATTGCTATTGTACAACATATATTTGATGTTAGCAGTAAATTTTTAAACCTTTTTGAGGATGATGACTACATATTTGTCGCTCTACGCTTAGGGTCGCCATCGGTGGATCTATGCTGATTGACATACTTATGAATCTGACTCTAGTTATTTCTTCCAGTTAGTTCTGTTTTCTTTCATACTTGTTTTATTCCTTCTGTGATGGCAGTGATGATTTGCAAATATTCAAGCTCAACAGACCAAATCACAGGTTTTCTCTTGGGAGTTAATTTGTATGCCGAATATCCCGCTGAACTGAGCCATCCGATACCTGATTTTATAATCAGTTCATTGTTCTTTTCTCGTGTTCCCTCTTTTCTGCTTCTTTTTGTTGGAAGGATCATGCTCATTTCTTTATCTATAGTTTTGTTTAGTTTTTTTGTTTGTTTTGGTGCACATAGTTGCGATGAGGATAACAAGCTCCCTCTTCTGAAAGAATTGACGACATTGCTGGCAGAATCGAACCAATTAAATATTGCCACCACTGAGCAACTATGTGTCTTGAACAATATTTCTTTGCTTTTATTGATCGTTTGCTTCTTTTAACTTCCAGTTTACTAGATTTGTTTGGATTGTGATTAGGGATTTCGCTTCTGGCGAAGCAGCGAGTTCATGCGCAAGTGAATGAACGAGCAGCGAGTGAATTGCAACAGTCATAAGTAAGGCTCGCCATGTTCCTAAAAAGAGTGACCATCTATCCTTCCCTTCTACTGACACTGAGCGAGCAGCAAGCACAGGCAATAGTTTCCGTAGGGGTGGGGCGCAAGCAAGCGTTTTCAGGCTCCACTAGCTAGCGTACTCTTCTGCTATCAATGAAACCGAAAGAAAAAACTAGTGCCCTTTTGTATAGATAGAGACACAGTACTTTTTCTTTACTTCTTCCATACTAGGAAGAATGGAAGGAAATCCTTAGATAACACCTCTTCCTTATTTGAAGAAATGATATCCGACACCCGTGGAAACTCTCTGGGCGTTGCTATTAAAAAAAAGTGGGTCTATCCGGCGTGACTCACACTTGACCAACCACTTCTAAGAAAATACTTAGGTAGGGTCAATCTCCCTTAGGGGTTTACGCGTCCTAGTCTGAACCATTGGATCGATCAGAAGAAGAAACGCAAAGGAATTGAAAGGTACTGAATGATGTTTTTGTGCACCCTGCCTTTTTTATGCAGCTAGAATGCAATTGATGCCTATGATGATTAGCTTTCCCCGGCCCAATGGTCTTCTGTTTGTTTTTCACTGTTATCCAACACTTGCACCTTGCCTTTTTTATGCGGCTAGAATGCAGTTGATGCCTATGATGATTAGCTTTATGTTGGAATTACCGTCAGATACAGAATGATGATATTTTTGCGGCTTTCTGAGGTTAAATTTGGCTCTGTTTTATTTTCTGGCTGTGTGCTTTGCTCTGTTTTCTACGTATCGTCTTTTGCTTTTTATGTTGATACAACAGCCACTAATAACCACTGAAGTGGGGATGGTCCTTTGGCTGCAATCTCTGTGTACACCTGATTTGATTCAGCTGTGTCCTTTGCTCTGCCTTTTTTTGCAATGTCTAATTCTCTTGTGTATAAATTTGCCTGTTGCTATGAATAGTTGAATACTGACCGAAGATGCTTTCACATGTTGATATATATGTACCTGAGACCGTGTTTATTGATTTATAGATCTATATATTTATTATGCCATATGGTCTGATAAACTGGGGAAACTGTATGGCAGTGATGATGAATTTAAGGCTTGTTTCTCAAAACATTCGCAGTCGCCGCCTAAGAGCTTTCGCCCAGCCAGGCTTGAGAGCTAATGCTGCTAATTCCTTCCTTGGATGTCTGAGCCTTGTTAACATCCCCATTTTGTCTTTGTTTCAGCTTTATTAGTCTGTTGTCTTCACTGCTTGGTTCTTTGCATAGCAAATGAAGATCAGTTGAAGGCATGTTTACATTTTGAGTTGCTGCCAAAGTGTTTTTGCTAGTGCTGCTACATCGTTCCTTTGAATGGCTGAAACCATAATTTTGTTTAGTGATTGATTTTTTTTGTCGAAACTTAGTGATCAATTATTGAGAAGCAATGGCGCAGCGTGAGAGTGCCTATCAGCAATGTTGAAAAAGCATCCGTTGCCACCTGAATGAATGACAACGAAAGAAGGGGGAATATGCTTCTTGTTAGAAGACCATCGATCAGATATCCTGCTGTTTGTTTACGTTTTCTGTAGACATTGGTGTGTGCATGAAGACTACCAGAATCCTTGTTTGGTCGAGGATGCTCTTTTTATTTTTGGTTAACATTTCTAATGTATTTGAGTCCTTTCTAATAAAGTTTGCTTTGGCTCAGCATATTGCTCCTGGAGCACTATTTTTCTGAAGCCTGAATTTTATCTGTCAACGTAGTATTTTTGGAAGCAAATGCCAACTGATCCCTGGTGATGTGTTTCCATGAAGTGTAGATTCCCTTGGCTTCCTGTTAACTTGTCAATAGAAAGTGAAATCGATAGATGTTCATTGTGCACCTCCCGCATAAAAATGTTTTTCCAGCGCTTCAGGAAAATAGACCCTGCTGGGCATTGATGACTGGACTTAACGCAAGAGCCATCAATACCCTGCGCCAGTTATTAATATACTAAACCTAGCTAGGTTTGATTTACCTAGTTTTTTGACTTTTCACAGTACAAACCTGGCCAATGAGGTGCTGACACGCCCTGAGCGTGTACGCATTGGCGATTTGCATTTATTCAGGTCTGTTCACTTGAACGGTGGCTATCCTTCGGCCTCTCACCTCGAAGGATCTGGTCATATCCCGTGCCACCGCTTTGCCGTGTCTCCCCTCTGTCGCCGGGTGTTCTTAACCTCGATTCTGTCCAACGCGCCCGCGTTTTGAGTTCATGCACGACGCCTGTGCTCTTAACCTCGATTCTGTCCAACGCGCCCATGTTTTGAGTTCATGCACGACGCCTGTGCTCTTAACCTCGATTCTGTCCAACGCGCCCATGTTTTGAGTTCATGCACGACGCCTGTGCTCTTAACCTCGATTCTGTCCAACGCGCCCGCGTTTTGAGTTCATGCACGACGCCTGTGCTCTTAACCTCGATTCTGTCCAACGCGCCCATGTTTTGAGTTCATGCACGACGCCTGTGCTCTTAACCTCGATTCTGTCCAACGCGCCCATGTTTTGAGTTCATGCACGACGCCTGTGCTCTTAACCTCGATTCTGTCCAACGCGCCCGCGTTTTGAGTTCATGCACGACGCCTGTGCTCTTAACCTCGATTCTGTCCAACGCGCCCATGTTTTGAGTTCATGCACGACGCCTGTGCTCTTAACCTCGATTCTGTCCAACACGCCCATGTTTTGAGTTCATGCACGACGCCTGTGCTCTTAACCTCGATTCTGTCCAACGCGCCCGCGTTTTGAGTTCATGCACGACGCCTGTGCTCTTAACCTCGATTCTGTCCAACGCGCCCATGTTTTGAGTTCATGCACGACGCCTGTGCTCTTAACCTCGATTCTGTCCAACGCGCCCGCGTTTTGAATTCATGCACGACGCCTGTGCTCTTAACCTCGATTCTGTCCAACGCGCCCGCGTTTCGAGTTCATGCACGACGCTTGTGCTCTTAACCTCGATTCTGAGTTCATGCACGACGCATGTGCTGCGCCACGGGCTCCTCAAGCTTGCGCCGTAGCTTCATCGCGTGTGTGTGCTAGCTGCTGGGTTCGTCTGTGTCCTACTCTCTCTGTTTTGATTTACTCGTTGTGGTTTTAGTTCAAATTTGAACTAACCATGACGAGTAAATCAGAAGGAGTAACTCCCAACAGCCTCTCCGCCCGGTGCGGCCTCATCCAGCGAGCTCACCGCCCTGGTCTGACATCGTCTGCCTGTTACAGCACCAGTGTTCAGGTTGCACCTCATCCAGCGAGCTCACTGACCCGGTTCTCATGTTCCGACAGCAGTGTCCAGGTCGCCTGCAAGGTGTTCGGTCAATTGACCGGACCGAGCCCAGGTACAACTAATGTGGATAAAGACGCCTGCTTTCTTCGGTACGCAACCAACATAAGGGATGCTGTATTTACATGCTTTCTGTTCCACGGGTGCACTATTTTGCAGACGTGTGCTTTGTTCAATAGTTGGGCTAAAAGTATTTTTTGGTTTCTGTTTGCAGTTGGAGCAAGCAGTTCAGTGGATGGATACCATTTTATGCCCACTGTTTTCGTGGTATTAACAATCATGATGCCAACATGATGTGTACCATATATTTTATGATGCTATTTATGTATTTATGTAACTGGATGATCTTTTTCTTATTTGCAAATCAAAATCAGCCCAGGCGAATTAATATCGATGACTTCCAGGCAAATCAAAATCAGCCCAGGCTATTGTCTTCTGTTTCAGATTGGTGACTGGGTATGTTTAAAAAGAGAATGCCCTAGAAAGATCAGTCATACAAGAGAGTTTGTCAGTTTCAGATCAGTGACATATCTTCAGAGTCATTCATTTATCATCATACAAAAACCATCAAATGAATTCTCTTTACCGGATGCTTTCCAGTTTTCTTAGTGTCAAGTAAAGATTCGATTAGCTGGGTATAATGCATTTCTGATCAACAACCTTGAAACCAAAACGGTTAAAATAGTAAATAGTAAATAAATTTAATTCCACACTTCCGTATTCAACCAAAGTACACCCTGTTCTTTTGCTGCAAGTGCTATTGTTAATTAAAATATCTCCTTAGTATAATGTGGCAGAATCTCAATACACTTGTGGTGGATCCTCTAATCCTGTACCTGCCAAATATATAAATCATTCTATTTATACATAGAGTATCTATGTAGTGCCATCCTAACTAGGGGTGACCATTTTTGTATGATGGATAGTTGAGCTTGGTGAGCGCGGATGGGGAGTGGATGGCATGGAAGAGAAGGTTGCGAGGAAGGAGAATAAGCAGGGGAGCCAGAGCATGAGTAGCGACCTTGCGAATTTGGTGAATGGGTTTCCAGGCTTTGATTATGCGCCAGGCAAGGTTGGTAGTTCTTTACCGGTAGCGGCGGTGGCAGAATGGCGAGGCCGATTTGAACCCGGCTGCCCCTCTCTGTTGGTCTAAACGCTTATTTTTTATCGTCGACAATGAAGTGTTCATAGTCATTTAGATGCAGTGGCGAGCTCATATAGTAGCTTCAGTTCTATCAAATGTACATGTTTAATGTAGCTTCAATGTTTGCCCTTTCTTTATCTTGAGTAGTGATAGTTCAATGCTACACTTGGCAGGTGTCAATGAACATTTTTGATAGCAGAAAAAAGACTAGATGCACACCATGGCACGTGTAGAATCAGATTTCATCATTCGTATCCATCGCTCAACAGGGTCTTCCGAGCTCATGGATGGGTACTGCCACAGAAAACTCGAGTCTAGATGCATGAATGTGCTAGTAGTTTGTTCAGTATACAGTTGAGTAGTTTGTTCAGTATACAGGTGATTGCACATTTTCAGGTATATCTGAACCATGTATGTGACTATAACCTGGCACATAGTTGCTTTGTACATGAGAATGCTTAGCTACTCGGAGCATTTAGAGCCGTAGCCCTGCTACTGTAAAGGCAAACAAGTTCTTATGTTTCAAGCACTAATTGGTGATGGATTATCGTGCAATTATTGGTAGGAATATATTAGCCAACCCTATGAGATAAAAGTCAAGCAATTATTACAGGAATACAGGGTGAGGACTGTGATGCATGCTTCTTTGTTCAATGGCTAGATGCAGAATGTGAGTCACGTTGCTCAAATGTTGAAATTTATTTGAAGCTATATTGGAACTGCAGTTTTGATAGCTGTTGGATCATGACTAACTGTGTCGCTCTTCCTGTCAGCACTTGTGAGATATCTGTTGACGATGCCAAGAAGGTTGTTGCTTTTGATTTCTTGGTGTTCAGTTAAGGAGCTAGAGACATACTCACTTCTTTTTCTTATGGGAAACTAATTGAAACGTCTCTTTGGGATTAACGTGAATATATGGTTTCTACTTTCCTATACTACCACTCACTATCACAACTAAATGTACCTAAAATAATGCAAGTGAGTATAGTTTCTTTGTTATTAGGTCCCAGCATTAGACACACATTTAACTACAACTAATCAGTCAACGGACTACAAAATATGCACTATCGTTTCTTCAACCGCATGGCGTGTCGCCGCATATATGATGCCACATACAGATATTTTTGTGTTAACATACAAAGTTAATTAGGCACGGGTGAAGATAACACCGAGAGATTTACATGTACTTTATTTGAATAACAGTTTAAAGTAGTTTCTGTTATCGTTAACAACACCATAATTTAACTTGTTAATTGGCATTGAGGGGCGAGAATTGAACTCTTTGGCGAAATATACCATGTGAGCATGTATTCCCATCTCCTTGAGCTTATAAGAACAAATGGGATAGACTGTAAATAAGCTATAATCCCATGAAGGCAATGAGATAGACTGTTGTTGCATCATTTCATTTTAAGTGGGCTAATTGAAAAATTTCCCATTGAAATATTGAATTTCATGATCATTAGCATTTTTCTGAGTTCGTAATATATTGTATTAGGTGCAATGATATTTTTAATCAGTTTGTCAGTTTGTATGACGACCATAAAGAGTGTGGTTTTGTGTAGCTTGAGCTACATGGTACTCCTTATCTTAGCCATCCATTTTTGCATCGAGATCCATGCAGGCACATTTTTTATTTTTGTTTCTCTCAAACGAAACAACGTATAAACTTCAAACTTTGTAGGACAACAAAACATTCTAATTACTACGTGGGAAAAAAACTTTCAGATTTTTTCATGCATTAAAATGCTAAAAATTAATTTTTTGATCAAAAAATCCTCATTTTGTATATTTATGTTGGTCCAAAAAATCTGAAAGTTTTTTCACACATTGAAGTTGTAAAGTTTGTTTGATCTGCAAATTTTGAAGTCCATATGTTCTTTCATTTGAGAGAAACAAAAAAGAAAAATCTTTTTGTTGCAAGTTAGTTGGAGAGTACGGATCTCAAAGCATTGTTGAAGGACTAAAGATAAGAGGTTTCATGTAGCTCGACCTACAGAGGAACTTTACCATAAAACATGGACTGATAACCCCATGAACTTTGTGCGTGTTTATGGCTTCCTCATGGGCTTTGATGCATTCCATGTAGAGAAAGTGATGGAGCTTGCAAAAGATGGGCACACTATGATGTGCTCAATACACCAGCCGAGAGGTTCAAATTTGATGACATTCTACTACTATCAGAGGGACAAGTTGTATATATGGGGCATGAAAAGAAAAAGACCTTTTAAAATACTTTGCATCATTGGGTTGTTATCCCGCGCCACCATTCCTTTAATGTGCTCATTATTTATTATATAATCTTTTACATGATCTATGCATCTCTTTAGTCTATATTTGCACTAGGTTTAGCGTTTACTTCGCATCGGCATCAAGCTATGCTCGCGGACTGACCCAGTGCTAAGTACCGGAGATGTTAGCCATACTCAGCACAATCTCCCTCACCATATGATTCATGGTGGTTTAATAACAAAGAGGTGTGCTTATCATTGCCTAATTGATGAATTATATCTCTTTTCTATCAATTCTGGTATGCAGACAAGACGTGTTCATTGTTTTGAGTTGATTGGATGTTTGTTTTGTATGTGCAAGCAAAGCACAATGGGAACCTCTATCATAGAGGGAAAATTTATACCTTCCTTTACATAGATATATAAGAGCTTGATTGATTTGTCACAAAGCATCTAACATCTGGTGGGTTTTCAGGTTGAAGGAGTAAATTCACAACTGTTTTAATTTCTATAAGAAAAGTTATTTGCTTCAGAAATTATTTGTTGGAAGTTTTTGTGATCTTCTTGGTTGGATCATGCATTCATGATCAAAATAAAACAACACCTCATTTCAGATAAAAAGTTGAAAATTCATTAAGGCTGTGAGATGCACTATTGATTGCTTTGATTACTGCCAACCAAATCATTACGTATATCATAGAGATGAAGTCACAATTCATTGGATTGATTGCTTTGATTTCCAGCATTGTCTCTCAGTGTGTTATTCGATTCACACCCAAGCAATTATTAATTAAGCAACAGAAATGTTAACAGGCAAAAAATTATACACCACATAAAAAAATTTCACCAGAATGGATCGGTAAGGCGATTTAATAAGAGAAATTCACTTTGACACAAACGCTATTTGATGTGTAGATCTCATCATTGTATGTGCGCTCGTCAAGTTTCATGAAAATCCGACATTTTATACGCTTGTGTAAAAAAGACAAGAAAAGTCTCATGAAAAGCCTATTTTAACACTAAATTTTGTCTTTTTTACATGTGATACAAAAGTTGTTGGTTTTCCGTGAAACGAGTTTGTGTGCACGTAGAATGTCAAGATGTACGCGGGAATCTTTTTTTTTTCAGAATTTTGTGATATTTCAAAATATGTTTAAAACACATTTTAAAACCAGGAGCATATGCTTGGCAACCGGCACGGTGGTTCCTTGCATCTCTCTCATCAAGTTATCAGCAACATTGTTAGTATTTAATGAATTACTTCATCGTGAACAGACGCCTCCCAGAGATCATGTCTTTTCCCATTGTATAAACTAGCCGAATGCCCGTGTGTTGCCACGGAATAAAAAAAATATGAACACAAAACAATTATTCTACTTTAGAAATATGCATTGGGCATGACAATATGTGATTTGAATTCTGAAAATTTACTTTCGCTCTAGCATTTTGTTTTCCTTGTTGGACAGAATAGCACATCCAAAAAAGAGTGCAAAAGACTTAAACTGGGCTGCATTCGTTGAAGGTTCCTCATGTGGGAATTGTATCCAGTCTTGATGTAGGGATGGTACTTCATTTAGTAATACTAAAATTATTTGTCTTACACCACTATTGGCTAATCAAATTATTTGGGACATGTTCAGGGTAATGTAAAATTGACAAATATTGTAGGAACAACAATTGCTTACGCATCACACATATATGTTTTGACTAAAGAGATGTAGGCGTTATACTGTAACCTGTGAATCTTGCATATAGTTCAAAAGATATCAAATACAGTATATTTCCTTTCCATGTTTTTTTGCGGGGTATATTTCCTTTCCATGTTCTTCAGGAAGTCATTTTCGTTGTATGTTGTAGCTATAGTACATGTTATAAAGGTAGGCAGCTAGCTAAAAAGTAAAATGTAGAACTCGTAAACTTGTGATGCGCATGCTCATATTTGCTTGGCAGTTGAGTGATGGTTCTCTCCTCTGGCTATCGAATATCTGATCTCGTTGCCCGCCTCTTGGATGAGCAGAGTTAATTGCAAAAGCTGAGTCTCCTGTTGTCAGTAGAATTCTGGAGAAACCGTACCTTGGTATTTCGGTTGGTGCAGTCATAGTAGTGCAGTAGCAATGCATAGCTGACTCCATATCTACACACGACGTAATGTTTGCCATAGTATCTTTTATTGCAGTCCCTTCTGCAAGGCTATTATAGAGACAAAATCATCCATATGTCTGCAGTTGGCACTATTGGTATTGATACCTACAAATGAAACTGACTCTTACAATTTCACCATACGATCCTGAAACAAAATTATGTGACAGACAATTGAAAAAGGAACGAAACAACAATAACGCATCTCACTTCAGAATACTTGAACCATATTTGTTCCTGATTCATACACGCAGCTGAAGATTGAAATAGCATAAGCCCACCTTTCTTGACACTACAATCATTGACCAAATATGATACCTCAATTTCAGTTACTCTGATCTAGAAGGCTGACTCGAAACTGAACCTAGAATCAAATGAAAGCGAAACTGATTAAATAAACAAACAAATGATATATGATTTGAACATCATTCTGCAGTTACTGCCTTTCACTCCAAAGGACATTGAAAACCATACAAAATATAATTTGTACATCGCCAATTTTGGCTCTAGTAGCCTTTCTTCTGCGCTACTGGGCTGTCACCAAGAGCAGCTTGTGATCTCGGATTCTTGTGACAAAGGCAAACAAGCCTTGTTCCAGGAGCCAAGCCGGCACCCAACACCACCAGCAAGACAGAAGTGCTCATGGGAGAAACCGCAAAGGGGCTTGCTAAAAAAACTCAATCTGGATGGAGGCTTCGTGCAGGATAATGTTGGGGCCATGGTATGGTCATATGGGACGGTGAAGGAACGGTCATTTTGTCCACCAGCCAGAGGATCCCAAGTTTCTGTGACGCTATGGAGGCTGAGGCAAGTGCAATGCTTGCGGGTTCAAAAGTCCTGGGTGATCTCTACAGGGCCGCTGATGCTAGAAACTGAGTGTGCTGGAACAATAAAACGAATTACTTTAAGCTGACCAACCAAGAAACTAATTGAAATAGGAGATCTCATAATCCACTCCATTCGTTAATAAGGAAGAAATAAAACATGGACTATATAAATAAATCTGCAATAGTTAAGTTAGATGATAGCTCAGAACTTCTTCAGTTAGTACAATGAATCTCTTCATACATGTACGTATCTCTTCATAAATTCATAGACATGTCAGGTAACACGAACATGTTTCAGAATATTCTGTCCAGAAACTTGAAAAATTAACAGATTTGCTAATTTTCAGTCGGATGAAATTAATTCGTTTTCATTCATTTTTTAGTCCGTCCGATCCATCTGTCAAGATTCATGCTTTCCTCTTCTTTTTTTGCAACTCTGAGGTGGATTGTTCTTTTATCGGGCCCGCAACCTTCCCCTGGAGGCCCGTTAACCGTTTTTTAATTTTCCTTTTCTCCTCTAGCTCATTTGTCTTCGTTCCCATTTCGAGCGGCGAGTGGTTGAAGGCAGAGAGCCATGGCGGCTGGAGATCTCACTCACTGATCTCTCGAGGTCGAGCCGGTGCTTGGGTGTCTGGTGTCCCTCCTGGCCCCGCCCGGCTTGCTTGTCCTCAAGCGCTCGCAGAGGAAGAGGCGATCCCTGTGGTGATCCGGCTGCGCTGTCGTCTCTGCTTCGCTTGATTTCGCGGCGCTCCTCCCCATTCCCATGTGTTAGTCTGCGAGCCCTGTGTCCCCCTCCTCATCCACCATCCATCTTGTGGTTGATTTTGTAAGTATCCTCCCCCCTGTGTTCACCCCCATGTTTTTTCTGTTCGAGTTTTGGTAGATGCGGCGAATCCTAGATGATTCCCCTGTGCAGCGGTGGATCCTAGATGTTTTTGGATGCTGCAGGTGTCTCAGGTGTATGGTTGGATGTATTTGTAGTGGTGGATCCCTCCTGTTTTTTGTTGATTTTGTGCTTCTGGGCGCGCTTTAGTTGTCACTGTGACGAGTAGCTCCTAGTCCTAGATGTGTCCGTTCCCTCATGTGGATCCCTCTTGTAGGTGTCGTTGTGGAACCCTCCTATTTTGGAAGTAGTTGTTGAATTCCTAAATGTGTTCAATCCTCCCTGTGGATCCCTCCTGTAGTTTTTGCTGTGGATCCCTCCTGTTCGGTTGTATACATGGGCGGAGCTACACTTTGGCAATGGGGTCAAATGACCCCAATGGATTTATGTCAAACTAGTACTAAATTCATGGTAATCAAAGTGTATTCAGGGCTGAATACATGCACTATATGAAGATGACCCCCTTGACAAATATAACTGATTTTGCCCCTGGTTATAGATGCTGAATGTAGTTTGTGGTTTGTGTGGACTGTAAGTTTGTATGTCCCCTTTTGTCCTCTGCTAGCTTTTGTAGATGTACAGCCCCTTGTTGTTTGGATGCACATGCTGAGTCTCTTGGTCACACATTAAACATGCTGGAGTTTAGGTGTTGTTTCGGTGTAAATTTCAGTGCATTTATACTGTCGTCACAATTCATATTTACAGCAGATTTAGTGTAGTTCCAATGAATTTTGCTCTGGTATTACAGTGTAATTATAGTAAAATTAATTTATGATTACAGTGTAATTACGATGTTACTATGCTGTAATTTCAGTTTAACTATACTGGGCATTTCATTGTATGTATACTGTAATTTCAGTGATTTCATAGAGTATCTCACTTAAAGATTTTTTTTCCGGTTTGTCTATGTTTGGTAATAGCGGCTTTTACCTTATTTATTCTTTATTTTTTGGGTTTTTTCTATGTACTGTAACATCCATCCATATTCTATATGTTTTTTTGGCTTTGTCAATGTTTAGTGTTTAAGTTATGTTCCTTCAGTTAGTGGTTCACTGTAAGTTTTTGGTAGTTGTACCACTGTATGCAAATTACTTGCAATTCTACTGCAGTTACATGCTCAATTCTTCTCTTAATTGCACTACAAATGTACTGTAAATTACAATTGTAATTCGATCTAATTGTACTTTAAAACTCACTACATTTCCAACCACCATTTGCAATGTAGTACTGTCTATGTATGTTGGGTGGTTTGTCTATGTCAGGTAACATGATTTTTCTCGATAGTTTTGGTGGTTTGTCCATGTAGCACTCTCTTACTGTGAGAGCAATTGATGGTAAGAGTGT
This sequence comes from Triticum urartu, assembly GCF_056163025.1. Classification (NCBI taxonomy): domain Eukaryota; kingdom Viridiplantae; phylum Streptophyta; class Magnoliopsida; order Poales; family Poaceae; genus Triticum; species Triticum urartu. Next base: position 18,001,336 of record NC_141877.1, read on the forward strand.
TTCGTCCGTAAAAACTGTATATCTTACTACTATAATTCTATTGCAAATTTACACTATAAACTCCACTGTAAAAATATAAATATACTAGTGTAACTGATTTGCATATGTTTCTACTGTAATTTACACTGTATATCTTTCACGGTGAACATGTATTTACACTGTAATTTTAGTGTAAGTCTACTGTAAACTACACTGTAAAGAAATTGAACATAATTACTATGTAACTCTACTCTTAATTACACTGTAAGTCTTCACAGTAAATACTATATTTGCATTGTAATTACACTGTAATTTTGGTGTAAGTCACTGTAAAGAAATCTACCAATTACACTGTAAATCTTCTCTAAACTACATTGTAAACCATAGCTTCTACTGTTTTTCACTGTAACTCCACCGCAAGTCTATTGTAAATTAATTGTTAATTCTCCTCTGCCACAATGTAACTGTACACATAGCAGATCTAGTCTTTTCACCATGTAATATATGTACTTATTTCCTCCTTTTGTCTACAGAATGGACTAAAAAGGAGTACGTCCGAGGTTTTTGCGTTCATAGGGAAAGGAGAAGAAGAGGACAAAGGGGAAACACGAGGAGTGGCTGTCAGGTGTTTTTTATGTCTGTTTGGGTGTCGGGCGAGGGGGGCAGTTGAATGAGATACCCATCAGCGAGCAGCGGACATTCATTGTTCTGAACATACAACCGCAACTATTTGATTGGCTCAAAAATTTGAATGAATCCGAATTGGTTTTCAGCTGACTGTCCAATAGACAGCCCCTTGTGAATTTGACACTATAATTCATAGTGGGTTCTTTTAGTGTAATTACTTCATCTTATCATTGAATTTATTGTGTATTTTGTATAGGATTTCTTAGTGTAATTAAGATATCTTATTAGTGTAATTATACTAGTGTATTTTTACTCTATCTCTGTGATTTTGATTTACATTGTAAATTCTCATGGAATTTTAGTGTGGTATCACTGTAATTGTTTTTAGTGTAATTACTTTATCATGTCCCTGAATTTATACTGTAATTCATAGGGGATTTTTAGTGCATTTTACTCTATCTCATCAGTGTTTGTACACTGTAAATCTTAGTGGACTTATACTGTAATTACCTATTTTAGCAGTAAATTTACACTGTAAATCATAGTGGAAATTTAGTGTGATGTTCACTGTAGTTATAGTATGCTTTTGGTCTTTTGCTGTTATGCTAGAGCTATGCTTAGTTGGAACTGCTAGTCATTTTAGTTCATTGTTGTTTTGCTTATCGGTATTCTGTTGTTGTCATGCTTTTTTATTTGCTAATATGAGTTTTTGGTATTTTGTAGAGTGTGTGGAAAGTTTCCTAATATTTTTTGTTAGTTCTATTTTTCCAGTTTATGTGTAATTTCTTTTGATAGGCTCCATGTTGTCTATGTTGGGGAACAAACTATCCCTTCACATTCTATATTTTTCTGGTTTGTGTGTGGATGTTTTACAGTGATATGTCCTTTAGTTTTGGGTATTTATGTTGTTAGGAAGAGGGAGTTGCGTGGCAGTGAAATTCTTAGGGAAATTCATACGGTAGAATTACTTGTAAATTACAGTGTAAATCTATTATAAATTACATTCTAATTCAACTGCAATACTACTGTATTTACACTCTCAATCTACTGTAAAATGTCACCAGGATTCAGCTGTAATTATATTGAATTTAAAGTGTAATTCTAGTGTAAATTAAACTGCAAATCTACTGCAATTACTGTGAAACTCACTGCCATTTGCTATTTAATACTACTGTATTTTACACTGTAGTTCTACTACAAAATACAATGTATTTACACAGTAGTTCTAGTGGTCTATCACTGTAATTACAGTTTGCTTACATTGTATTTTCAATGGTCTAGCGATGCAATTCAAACTGTAATTACAAAGGATTTTTCACTCTGGTCCACTACTGTAATTTATATTGCTTACCACTGAAATTTTAGTGGTCTAGCACTGTAATTACAGTTTGCTTACACTGTAATTCCAATGGTCTAGCGATGTAATTCGAACTGTCATTACAAAGGATTTTTCACCCTGGTCGACTACTATAATTTCTATTGCTTACCACTGAAATTTTAGTGGTCTGGCACTGTAATTACAGTTTGCCTGCCACTGTAAATTCCTTGTCTGCCACTGCCAATGTAATTTAATTTGACAGGTTCCTTTTCTGTTCCTCTGTAACTACAGTGTAAAAACACGGGAAATACACTTTGGTTCCTGGTTGTATATGCACCCTATATGGGGATTTTTTTAATATTTTAATAAAAAGTCAAAATAGGTAACAACTATTTTGACAAAACACTTGACTTACTTTTGCACTGATATATAAATGTCAACGAAAAAAAAACAAAAGTTGACCTCACAGCAAAAAAGACAAAATTTATTTGCTATTATAGGTCACTATTCACACTATTTTAGCCAAAAATTTGTCTTTTTTGAAAAGAAGTCAAAAGAATATTTTTTTGTGGATTTTATTTCTCACGAGTACACTAGAAGGTCAAGTTTATTTCAAAAGTATTTTCAAGAATTTTTGACTTTTTGTTGAATTACTAATTTTTTTTCCATATAGGGTGCATATGTCCCCATAGACCAAAAGTTCCCCTCCGTAAAAACACTTGTTACTTTGTGTAGGATCCCCTCATCTGTATATGTTCTACTCCCTCTGTACCGTGTTATTTGTAGCTGGAGTAACATTCAATGAAGTAATGAATGCTAGTTCTTATTTGATCTTGATCTCTGGATTTTAAGTTTATAACTAGAGTGCTCTGTGGATTGTGATATGTCTTTCTCTTTGGTAGCAACCTGTTATGGGGTTGTTAGGCCTGGCTGTTTAAGCAACAAACATACCTTGTAATGTTTTATCCATTATGCCCTAGTTCTCGGCATTTTTTCTTCCATGTATTTATATATATTTAGGAAATAGTTTAAACTATGGTTAGACTGAGGAAGGGTATTGGTAAGGGCATTCTTGCTGCTTGTCCCGAAGAGTCTGATGGCGATAAATTTGTTCCCAATGATTTTTCTGAGGGCGATTCTTTCCAAGCTTCATTGCTTTTCTAACAGGAGTAAGTTTGTAAACTTCATCATAGTTTCTGATTAGTGTACAATCTTTGTCAGTGCCAAAGTGTCTAAAAATACAGTCATAGCTTACTGATAATACAACATTCCTAGATTTTTTTTGTTCAAGCATTTTTTCCTAAATGATTTCATATCTTTCTGAACATGCTCCCCCAAATATTTTTTTATTTTGTCCATGTGCTGTAACTGTAGTTATGTTTTCAGAAACTCTCGAGTAGTTTCTCTGTTTATGTCTCCCTAGACTACTTTGGTCCTAGTATTCTTCCTAGTTCTAGTGTTCTTTTTGTGACCCATAAGTACAGTTCCAGAGTTCAATTTTTTGGTCCCTGCAGCAAGTAAGTGAGGATTTGAACTGTGTTATATTTCCTAACAATTTTAATAAGGTTTTTTCATGATTATCATGGCTATGATCTTAGATTTGGTTTGTGAATCTGATGTGTATTTTCAGCTATGTAATGATCGATACACGGTTGTTTCTTTGAGATGTACACATGCATGAGAGAGATCTGTTTTACTCTGCTAGATGTGTGGTGAATGCAATAGAAGGGGGTGTTTAGCTGTGAATCCTTTGCTTCTTCAGACATGAATCCATGATCTCCTTCAAGCTGGTGTCCCAGATCATGGAGGAATGCTCCCCCCCCCCCCCGCGCGCTCTTCTTTTTATGCTGTTTTGGTGTGTCTACCTTTCTCCCCCCTTTTGCTGGTTTTTCTGCCTGGGTTGGAAAACAAGGGGATGAACCTGTTAAATTTCTGTTTGAACTACACATTCCGTTTAAAAGTGGGACATGAAAAGGGTCATACAGGGGATAGGGACAGGGACAGGTGACAGTTGTCACATTCTAGTTGGCTGAAAAATCTGACTGAAACCCAATTGGTTTTCAGCCGGATGTCAATTAGACAGTCCCAAAATTAAATAAAAAGAGGAGCAGTTGTCTATCAGGCCTTTTAACTGTTTATAACTATATACGGATTTCTTTCTCAATTCATTGGGAAAATTTATAGATGCAATAATTCTCAGTGTATAGTACCATGATTTAAATCAACCTACTGTCATCAAACCCACTGATTATATATCAGGAGAGGCATTTATAAGAGGTTCTCCAAAAGAAAGCTTTTATATTAAAATGAACTGGGTGCAAAGAACATGAAAGTAACTTTGGACAATTTTTTTGGCTGAACCGGCTACGCAAGAAGAATCTCTGATTAAAACATGAGTAGCTATCTTGTTGTCAGTGTACACCCGAATCTAAGACTTCTTGTGATAACAAAAGCACAGATCAGCTAATATTACGTCGTGGGAAATTGATGCACTAAGACTGCATCATGTATCGACAATGAGATACAAAGGATCATAAGCATGTATGAGCATTTGATGTTGCAACAACTGAAAGCAACGCTTGATGTGAGCAGAAAATGCGAAGCTGTCTATGCAACACAAAATAGGTGCACTACAGTCATTGAGTCTCCACCGCTACTCCACGAGACTAACACACAGACCAACAGACTAACAGAGCATAGTAGCGGTTATGAACGGAATCTTCACAAGACAAAAAGAAATGACAGGAGGAATGACCTGCCGACCTCCAATCCAAAGCATATAAGGGAACATAACCAAAATTTGAGAGATCATGAGAGGAAGAATGCTTACGAAGAAGATCTTCTCCTTGGCACATGTCCTGGAGCTTGGTAACATCCGACGCCGCTGCATTCACCCCCAAGGAGCTGGCGCCGCTGCTAGTGTGGTTGTGAAAAATCCCGATGCTTCTCCTGTGGGCACCACCCTCTGCCTGCTCGGCCCGCCGCCTCTCTGTTTCCCCCACAACGAGAGCCACGTCCCTGTCTTGCAAGGTGACTGGTGAAGATTGAGGAAGCAGCGAGGTCCTGCAAGAGATGACGGCGACACTAACATTTCCTAGATGGCCTTTCCCATGCTGCTTTCTTCCTCCTCCTCTGCCACTGTCGTCATGGACAGGAGGCGACATTACCTCACCGCTCGGAGCAACCCGTAGATGGAGAACCGCCTCGCATCGTCTCGGTGGATGGTGTCAACCCAGGATGCAGTGGCATGGCGGTATGGCGGAGACGACGTACATACCTTGGTGGCGAGCTGGCCGGCTTCTTCCCTGGCTGACACACTCTCAGCGAGCAGCCTCCTCCTCATTCGTCTGCCCTCCTCCACGGCTACACCTGCCCCACAAGGTTGCACTCGTATACCACCCGGCCATCGGCTGCACGATCTAGGCGGCGAGCAGGTTGTACAAGTGCGGCGTACAGGAGCTGCACGACGGCGACCGAGATGAGCGTCAAACGGCGATGGAGAAGGGTAGGCCATCGTGGCAGATGCGTGTGTTGGCGGGGGACGCGGGCCGGCAGCGGCAGCGATTTTTATGTGAGATGCAAATAGAGAGAGGGGATCAGGAGCGGGAGGGGCACTGAGAGAGGGCGTGGATGTGGAAGGTTGCGTGCCTGGGTCGCGGTTGTTTCCCGATTTATTTTACGGTGTTCATTTAATCGCGCGGAGGAAGGGAAGGGCACGAGCGGACGTGGGTGCCTGCGTGAGTGGGATGAGGTATCGATAGCGTGAGAAGGAGGTCGAACCATCACGACGTTCGATTCACCTTTAATAATAGAGGTGCATGGGTCGCGGTTGTTTCCTGATTTTTTTTCCGGTGTTCATTTAATCACACGGAGGAAGGGAAGGACAGAGCGGACGTGGGTTCCTGCATGGATGGGATGAGGTATCAATAGCGTGGGAAGGAGGTTGAACCATCACGACGTTCGATTCTTCTTTAATAATAGAGATATGTACTTCATCATGAATAAAGGATAGACTAAAATCATTTTGTTCGATTGTCTTGCTCGATTACATATCTCTCTCATCACATTAGCAATACAGATTAGGCCATCCCTGGCGCTTACGGATGTGTTGTTGCCGCTGATGGCCACATGCAGAACATCACTTGTTTGAACAGGAATGAGAAGTCATCAAAAACAGGATTCAGAAAGGTAAGAAATAGAGAACTGCAACAGAGTGTTCTTGGGTACTGATGGCTCGACATATGACCATGATCGCACGATTGTGTTCACTCGTGCAATGGAGTATCGTGCCAATAGCCATTGCAGGGCAGCTGTTGAAAGGAAGTGAACATAATTGTGCGGTTATGTCGAGCCATCAATACCACGCACCAATACCAAGCTACCGCCGGCGAGCCCCCGGTGCGCTCGTCGTCGCCGCTTGAGAGAGTGTGGGGAGAACGCGAGAGAGAAACAGTATGAAGGAGCGGGCTGCCTGTTTTGTGGGGTCGTCTTACCATGTTGGCGACTGGTCAAAATCGTGCCTAGTCAGCACCTAGACTGGGTCCGCCGAGAGAAGGGATAAATTTTGCCTGGTTTCGTAAGGTACAGTTGGTTGCTGATTTATTTGATCCTGTCATGGGTCAGGTGGGATGTGCAATTGGTTCAGGACGCCAGATGCCGAGGCAATCCTAAACATGCCATGGCCGAGTAGAGTGTGATGACATCTGAGTATGGACATGGGAGAAGAATTGTGTATTCTCAATAAGATCCGCGTACAAAGAAGTCATGAGCATGAGGTATAATGATGGGAGATTTTACGGTGCATTATAATACACCAGAGCACATGTATTATATGGCCGATCTAACGAATGAGAATAATTGGGCCTTTTTAAGCCCAAGGGTATTTCCGACCTAATTTTTTTTACCTTTAATCGGCCCAATTTGGTTCAGGGGTATTATCGTCCTAAATTTTTCGATTAAATTGATTGCATCAATAAAGCACTTCATTATAGAGGTCCCATCATCGTGCGTACTCTTTTGAATTTCGGTTCGAGCGGTTCGTCCTCTCTCCTCCTCTCGAGCCCTAACCTCGGGCGCCCTCGATCGCCGCCGATCGCCTCCGGCGCCCTCGATCGCCCCCGGTGCCCTCGATCGCCGCCGATCGCACTCGCCGTGTCTACCCCTCCTGCTCCTACTCCCCCTCACTCCCTCCATCGCAAGTCACCCCAGTCGGGTCGCGGCGCCAGATCTTCCGACAAGCCGCTAATCCACTCCTTCCCCGAGCGGACGCCACCTTCCCCGACCCGAGAGGCCAGATCATCCTCATCGACGTGCATCAACTTTTTCACGCCGGATCTTCGCTGTAAGTGCCTAGCCATCTCAAATATTTTCTGGCCCCTTCTGCATATAGAACCAATAGGGGTCGGATTTGATTCGGGTTTAGGATATGTCATGTGAGGTTTAGGGTTTATCGTTTCAGAAAGTTGTGAGGAGATTTCGGTCGGATTTGGTTAGGGTTTAGGATACGTCATCTGAGGATTAGGGTTTATGTTTTCAGAAAGTTGTGATGAGATTACGATTGAAAGGAAGTGTAAGTCGGATGTAGCTACGACATATTGAAGGACTTAGTTAGGATTATGTGGCATGAGAAAGTTGTCAGCAGATTTGGATTCAAAGGAAGTTATTTTGGATTTAGTTAGGAGATACTTTTGAATTGAGTTTTGAGATATTTTGGATTTAGTTAGGAGATAATTATTTTGTATGGAGTTTGGACTTATTTTGGATTTAGTTAGGAGATAATTTGGATTTAGTTAGGACATACTTTTGGATTTTGTTACGAGATAATTTGGATTTAGTTAGGAGATAATTTTGAATGGAGTTTGGAGATAATTGATCTATCAGGGTGGATCTATCAAGGCATTTGAAGGACTCGTGGACTTTGGATTTAGTTAGGAGATCATCAGTTAGAGCTAGTACAATCAATTACAAATTTCTGGATTTAGTCAGGGCATATTTACTTACAGCTTTTGAAGGACTGAGTTAGGTACATGAATCCGATATGAAAAATTAAATCAATTATTTAAGCAGAATAGTGCATAATTTCGGTAACGTATGCTATCCATCCGTAACATTGACTATCTGTTTTTGCTGGCAGCATAACGACATGGATGATAAAGTCAACGATGGCAAAAACTTGGGTGATACAGGCAAGGACGACAAGGACATGGGTCATAGAGGCAACAAAGGCAAAGGCATGGACCCCAAAGAAATGGATGGTATGTGCATGGATGATAAGGATAATGAGGATGCAGGCAAGGATGTCATAGACATGGATGATGTACACATACAAGGTAAAGGAATTGATAATAAAGGCATGGCTGGTTCAGACCTGAATTAGTGTATGGAATACTTAGAGATTGTGAAGAAGATGTTCAGAACTGAGGAAGAAGCCTACATGTTCTACGTAGGCTATGCGAGAAAAAAAGGATTTGATGTTAGAAAGGATGATCTGAAGTACAGAGGTCCGGGTCCGAAACAAAATGCATACAGAAGGACATATAAGTGTTGCAAACAAGGATGGCGGGCCCTTAAGCACTTTAACAGAACTGAAAGAAAAAGAACACCGAGGGGTCTTTCTCGGTGTGGGTGTCCTGCTCTTTTTCAGGTTGAGCTACAAGATAGCAGTGGCCTCTGGTTCATCAAGAATTTTGTGGACAAGCATAACCATCTGTTTGTCCCTGCTGACCTGGCTCCGTACTTGTCGGCTCATCGTAGAATGACTGACACACAAAAGGCCGATGTCATCGAGTATGCTGTCGGTGGACTTCGAACACATCAGATTATGAATGTAATGGAGAAGAATGCCGGAGGTCCCGACAAGCTTGGATTTATAGATCGAGATCTATACAACTATGTTTCAGTCCAGAAGAAGCGCAAGATAGAAGGCAGTGACGCTAGATATTTGCTCACCTATATGATTGCACGGAAAAAAGCAGACCCGGAAGTCTTTTTCAAATACACAAAAGACAACGAGGGCCATTTGAGGAACATATTCTGTGCTGACTCACAATCCCGCATTGACTATGTTGCCTTTGGTGGTGTCGTGGTGTTCGACAGTACATATCGGTCTAACAAGTACATGCTTCCGTTTGTTCCATTTGTTGGTCTGAACCATCACCGCAGCACAGTTTTGTTTGGGGTCGGTCTAGTGTCAGACGAGACAGTTGCATCATACCAGTGGCTTCTTCATGTATTTTTGGAGGCAATGTCCCAGACGGCACCAATTTCAGCAATCACCGATGGGGACGGTGCAATGGCTAAAGCAATAGCTACTGTCTGGACCGGAACAAATCATCGTTTGTGCACATGGCATATCGAGGAGAATATGGTGATGCACCTCCGCGAGGAAAAGCTGGAGCAATTTAGGGAATTCATTTACCGTCGTTGGGATGTTGATGAGTTTGAGAAAAGATGGGATGCTTATAAGGTTCGGTTCAAAATAAAACCAACGGGTAAGAGGTCGTCATGGGTTAACAGGATGTACGAGCTGCGACACAAATGGGCTGTTGCGTACACAAAGGGTAGATATTTCCTAGGCATGATGATTAATCAGAGGAGTGAGTCTCTCAACTCAAGGCTTCATGTGCACCTGAACAAGAAGATGCAGCTTGTTGATTTGTTGCAGCATGTTGAGCACTGTGTATCCATAATGCGTAAGACTGAAGCAGCATTAGACGCAGTAGCAACACATACGATACGCTTCACTAAGCTGAATGCACACCCTCTGGAGATTGCTGCCTCTTATATTTATACAACTATGATGTTTCCAAAGGTAAAGCGTCAGATTGTCGAAGGGATAAATTGGCAGGTCACGGACCGGGTAGCATGTGATGGTTTGGTCGTGTTTGGAGTTTTGCGCAAAGCCCCATATGATAAAGCCCCATATGGCAGGGATGCTAGAGAATTGCAAGGTAAGGAAGGTAAGTATGCTGAGGACTTGCATGCAAAAAAACTGGATGCTGAGGATCCCAATGACTTGGAAGGTAAGGATGCTGAGGACTTGCATGCAAAAAACTTGGATGCTGAGGATCCCAATGACTTGGAAGGCAAGGATGGTGTGGACTTGCATGCCAAAAACCTGGATGCTAAGGATCCTAATCACTTGGAAGGTAAGGACAGTGAGGAGTTGGAGGCAAAAAAGTTGGATGCACAAGGCGTGGATGCTAAGCCTGTGGATTTTATATATCACGTGACTTGTCTGTTTACAGGAGCAAGACTGGATGATGCAGCTTGTAAATGTAAAAAGTTGGAAAGTCATGATTACCCATGCGCACATATATTCTGCGTTCTGGATCATCTTGGTGTACGCACATTTCCAAAAAATTTTGTCAAGAAAAGATGGACAATGCAGGCCAAGCCAGCGTTCCCTTCTTCGAGGACTGCGAATACTCATGTATGGTCTGATCACATGAATAAGTATCATCAACTACGCAACATGGCTAGTGACGCTTTATTCACAGCCACAACTAGCGATTCATAGTCAGAACAGGTGATGGAGTTCCTCCGGAGTATATTGGTTGATGGAGAAAAGACTGATTTGGATGAAGGCCATAAATTGTTTGTTCCTTTGCCGGCATACTTCTCTGCTGCTCGCGAATGCTACACTGATGACGTGGAAAATCCAATCAAAATAGTTCCAAAAGGGAGACCAACTACCGAAGAATCGAACAAGAGGATTAAATCCAGGCGCGAGCGGATGAGAGGGAAAAAAGCAACGAAGTTAGTGCACATGTTTATCTCATTGTTCATTTCCATACATGCTTACAATGTTAATATCTTCTCTCTTTTTCTTCAATTTACTCAGGAACAAATCGAGGAAATCAAAGGTCACAAGGAGGAAGAAGCGAAAAGACAAAGACTCAGAGACAGAAGAAGACACAGATTCAGATATAGAAGAAGAGGAAGATTCAAAAAAAGCAACAAAGTTAGTGCACATGTTAATCTCATTGTTCATTTCCATACATGCTTACCGTGTTAATATGTTCTCCCAGAGAGTGTTCACATGTTTTTCTTCAATTTACGCAGGAAAAAATCAGGGAAATCAAATAGCACAAGGAGGAAGAAGCAAAAAGAAGAGACAGCGTCAGATACAGAAGAAGAGACAGAGGCAGATACAGAAGAAGAGACAGAGGCAGATACAAAAGAAGAGGAAGATTCAGGTACAGAAGAAGAGGAAGATTCAGGTACAGAAGAAGAGGAAGATTCAGATGCAGAAGAAGAGGGAGATTCAGATGAGGAAGAAGAGGAAGATTCAGATGTAGAAGATGGTGGGCTGAGGAGGGCTAGAAAGAGACCATTGGAGGTTCCAGAAGAGGATTACGCAAAACCAAACAAGTGGGCATTAGCATAATTATGCGTACTTAAACATGTTTTCGAATGCTGGCTGCAGATTCATCTATTTCATTTTTTGCAGGAAACGCAAGGGCGCACCAAATGTCAATGCTGGGAGGACGAAAAAGAACGATGACAAGGGTGCGCGAGGAAAACCAGTGAAGTTAGTGTTTGTACTTACATGTCCGCTCTAGAAGTCGGGTATTTTCTAGTACTGTGTTGACGTTTCTTAACTTTTCCAGGAAAGACTCTAGTAAGGGCGGTAAAGAACAGGCCAAAGGGGTGATGAAGACAAAAAGGCCTGATAGGAATGTACCACAGGCTGAGCGAATAAGAGCTGTCAAGTTAGCTTCTGTAGCTATGAAGAGAAAATCAGTGAAGTTAGTGTTTTTTCTTTTATAGTGTACTGTACATGCTCAAATCTTTTGCTATCCTATTAACAAACGTTGTTTCATGCAGAAAAGCTAAAGTGAAGTCGAGACATGATGTTTAGATGCACATGGTCAAGCAGAGAAAACAAAAGGATTTCAGGGGTCGAAAAATTGAGAACAAACTAAAGTAGACAGTTTTCCATGCAGTGATCCACCTTGTTTCTCATGTATTAGACCTATTTGATGGACTGCCACTATTTTTCTGAATTCCTCTTTTGATTGGTACACCCTCATTTTATTATGGACGGGTCGACATGGTAGGCTAGTTATGATTTATCAACATCGATGAAACAATGCATTTTTAGTGCAGTTGGTTTTCTGTATTTTTTTCATTTCTTACATAATATATTGCTGAAATTTATTCAAAGTGTAGTCAAATTTCATACTTGAAATATAAAATAGAAACCGAAAATTTATATATATAAGAAAATAGAACGTTAATAGAAACCTCGTTTTCAAATAACATTGAAAATCGTTTATTTTCAAATAGAAAATAAGCATACTGATATTTTAAAAATAGCATGCTCATTTGAAAAAAAACATGTTCAATTGAAAATAAAATATAATGAATATGCTGATTTAAAAATATCATGCTGATTTTAAAAATAGCATGCTGATTTTAAAATTATGCTACTTTTAAAATAACATGCTAATTTCAAAAAGCATGCTAATTTTAAAAACGGTATGGTACTTTTAAAAATATAATGCTCTTTTCAATATGCTACTTTTAAAATAGCATGCTGTTTTTGAAATCAGCATGATATTTTTAAAAAATAGCATGCTTATTTTAAAAATATAATGCTTTCAATATGCTACTTTTAAAATAGCATGCTGATTTCAAAAATAGCATGCTGATTTCGAAAATAGCATGCTGATTTCAAAAATAGCATGTTGATTTCAAAAATATCATGCTGATTTAAAAAAAATAGCATGCTAATTTCAAAAATAGCATGCTCATTTCAAAAATAGCTTGCTGATTTCAAAAAAAATCATGTTCTTTCGAATATGTTGTTTTTAAAAATAGCATGCTGATTTCAAAATAACAGCCTCATTCTAAAAATACAACACCGTTTTTAAAAATATAACGTTTTTTTTAAAAATATAACGCTGTTTTTAAACTTATTTCATAAAATACATGCTTTTTAAAATATGCTGTTTTGAAAGCAGCGTGCTGATTTTGAAAACAACATATTTTTAATTACGCTTTTCAATAGATAGCATGTTTTTTTAGTATATACTGTTTTTCAAATAAAAAAAACATCATTTTGAAAATAGCATGCCATCTCGAAAGTAACAGAAACAGGTCTCGCTCTTTGTTTTGCATTTCATTTTTTTGTGCGACACACATACAAACCGCATTTTCAAAATAACTCGTACTAGCCAACACAAAAACCTCGTTCAAAAATGAAAGTAGTGTCTAATCCATTTGAAACCCGGTTAGATTTGATTCTAAAAATACTAGCATCACTGTGGCAAAAAAGGTAATATAATTGCAGTCCATAAAGATAATTATATCAAGGAGGGTACCAGGGTGCGTTATATATATAGACTTGCATAGCAAGTACATTACGCCACATAGGGTTCATACTACCACCAAGTTACTACCAAGTTCCACTTACTGGACGATCTTCATATCCAGTCAGACCCAAAAGTTATACCACCAAAGTACTAGTTACTACCAAGTACCAATTAGTACTAAGTTGCACTTACTGGACCCTAAAGCTGATACTACCAACTTACAGTTACTGGCTAGTACATACAAATTATAAAACTAGCATCAAACTACTGCGGCGGGTCAACGAATCCTCATGCCACTAACCATGTTCACCCTAAGCCCACCTCCACTCCTTTCCATGAACCTGAAGATAGCCATTTGATCTTCTTTCATTCTGGCGCCCTCAATGACTTCTCTCCAGTTCTTCGTCATGATCGCTCGCCCGTCCTTCTTTCCCATCTTGAACAAGACCTTTTTATTACCTTCAAAATGTTCGCTAGTGACACGCACAAGCATGGGCTTTCGCAGATAATCTTTGAGGTAGGCCTGACTGTACTCCTTTGAGAAGCACTGATTGCACAGGGAAATAAATAATGTTACATAAAAAATGAAGTATAATTTGCACAAAAAAATAAGAATGATTTGCACAACCACGCCCGTCCTCCTCTCTGTCTCTACATGATGGCATTTTCACTAGTGAAGTATGATTTGCAAAAAGAAAAGTCCAAGTGTTTACCATCTTGCTCTTCCCTCTGATGACTGCCGAGCGAGTGACGGTGCTGACATAGTATAGTATGGGAGGTTGGCACTGCTTTACTATGGATTTAAGATAGTCCCACCGATCCTCGTTTAGCAATACATGGTTGCCGTAGAAGATGCGATCCTTGATAGTTCCTTTTCTCACATGGTATCCCGGACCTGTATAAAAAAATTAAGATGACAGAGTAGTAAATAATTTCATATGTAAGATCTAGAACATCAGCATTGGGTTAATGATCAATGCCTACTCCAATGATCAAGAAATGAAGGACATAGATAACCCAATCACATCCACCCAGCAATATCTCGTAGAAACATGGGCAAATTGAATATTTGATTTATTTAAAATAACAACTAAACACTGCTCTATGTAAGCTCTAGTTCAGTCAATGTTGATTTGGAAGGTCATTTAGAACCCAAACAGAGTAATTTGTGGTAATCAAGTGTCACTCAAACATCAACTTTCGATATTTCATGGTTCATTTAATATCTGACCAACCAAATAGAACTTTACTCCGTAGTGCCAGGATAGGATCGTGGCCCACATCTCCATCTCCATCAGAACTATCATCAGTGTCATAGTCGCTAGTGTTGGGGAACGTAGCATAAATTCAAAATTTTCCTATGTGTCACCAAGATCTATCTATGGAGTCATCTAGCAACGAGGGAGGAGTGGATCTACATACCCTTGTAGATCGCGCGCGGAAGCGTTCAAGAGAACGGGGTTGATGGAGTCGTACTCGTCGTGATCCAAATCACCGATGATCCTAGCGCCGAACGGACGGCACCTCCGCGTTCAACACACGTATGGAGCAGCGACGTCTCCTCCTTCTTGATCCAGCAAGGGGGGAGGAGAGGTTGATGGAGATCCAACAGCACGACGGCGTGGTGGTGGAAGTAGCGGGATTCCAACAGGGCCTCGCCAAGCGCTGCGAGAGGAGGGAGATGTGTCATGGGAGGGAGAGGGAGGCGCCAGGCCTTAGATATGGTTACCCTCCCTTCCCCCCACTATATATAGGGCCAAGGGAGAGGGGGAGGGAACAACCTTGCCCCTTCCTCCAAGGAAGGGTGCGGCCAAGGGGGGGGAGGAGTCCATCCTCCCCAAGGCACCTCGGAGGTGCCTTCCCCTTTTAGGACTCTCCCTTTTCCTCTACTCTTGGCGCATGGGCCTCTTGGGGCTGGTGCCCTTGGCCCATATAGGCCAAGGCGCACCCCCTACAGCCCATGTGGCCCCCCGGGGCAGGTGGCCCCACCCGGTGGACCCCCGGGAC
This sequence comes from Triticum urartu, assembly GCF_056163025.1. Lineage (NCBI taxonomy): Eukaryota > Viridiplantae > Streptophyta > Magnoliopsida > Poales > Poaceae > Triticum > Triticum urartu. The sequence goes on from NC_141877.1 coordinate 18,016,585, forward strand.
CCTTCCGGTGGTCCCGGTACAATACCGGTGACCCCGAAACTTGTCCCGATGGCCGAAATAGCACTTCCTATATATAATTCTTTACCTCCGGACCATTCCGGAACTCCTCGTGACGTCCGGGATCTCATCCGGGACTCCGAACAACTTTCGGGTTACGGCATACTAATATCTCTATAACCCTAGCGTCACCGAACCTTAAGTGTGTAGACCCTACGGGTTCGGGAGACATGCAGACATGACCGAGATGACTCTCCGGTCAATAACCAACAGCGGGATCTGGATACCCATGTTGGCTCCCACATGTTCCACGATGATCTCATCGGATGAACCACGATGTCAAGGACTTAATCAATCCCGTATACAATTCCCTTTGTCTAGCGGCACGATACTTGCCCGAGATTCGATCGTCGGTATCCCGATACCTTGTTCAATCTCGTTACCGGCAAGTCTCTTTACTCGTTCCGTAACACATCATCCCATGATCAACTCCTTGATCACATTGTGCACATTATGATGATGTCCTACCGAGTGGGCCCAGAGATACCTCTCCGTCACACGGAGTGACAAATCCCAGTCTCGATTCGTGCCAACCCAACAGACACTTTCGGAGATACCTGTAGTGTACCTTTATAGCCACCCAGTTACGTTGTGACGTTTGGCACACCCAAAGCACTCCTACGGTATCCGGGAGTTGCACAATCTCATGGTCTAAGGAAATGATACTTGACATTAGAAATGCTTTAGCATACGAACTACACGATCTTTGAGCTAAGCTTAGGATTGGGTCTTGTCCATCACATCATTCTCCTAATGATGTGATCCCGTTATCAACGACATCTAATGTCCATGGTTAGGAAACCGTAACCATCTATTGATCAACAAGCTAGTCAACTAGAGGCTTACTAGGGACATGGTGTTGTCTATGTATCCACACATGTATCTGAGTTTCCTATCAATACAATTATAGCATGGATAATAAACGATTATCATGAACAAGGAAATATAATAATAACTAATTTATTATTGCCTCTAGGGCATATTTCCAACAGCTAGAGGTGTCGTCATAACCGCTATAGCCGTCACTCCCACGTGAAGTGCCATCTGAAGCATCATCTGAGGTGGTTCGGTGATCACTCTCTTCACTGCTGATGAGGATGGTTTCCCTTGCCATTCAAACCTGTTGCATGCATTGCAATGAACAAATGTTAGTTATTGATATATGAAATCAGCCTTCCATTATGACTTGTTAACACCATATACAATGTGAATAATCTTTTCGCATACTTCTTGCTAAGTACGTAGTTCATGTATAAACATCTACACGAAAAAGCTAGTCGACAACTATTCGCACGACTAGTGGTTAGACTCATAATCATTGGGTAGACATAACCAATTAGGATATTTCAAGGTTACAATTTTGTGAGCTGGACAAGAAAACTTGGTAACCAACCAATTAGTAGCCATGTAAAAATGAACCATGATTGACTGCTCTCAGCAAGCAATACGTGAAACTATAACTGATCTGCCTTTGATCACTGCAAATTTCCTGATGGGCTGTTGTGTGGTACCATCAGGTAATAAATATAAAGTCTTTAAATTATCCAAACAAAACAAATAATGCATTTGCTGCTGTACATAACATTTTTAGAGGTAGCTGTGGAGGTTAATTTTACAATTTCCAGTGAGAATAAGGACATGATAGAATCTCTCAAGCAAGATGACATCATAGTGAAGGCTATGAGAACGAGCAAGGTATGCTGACCAATTGTCACCCTTTTGTATACTTGCTATTTATTTACTCATTACTACCCATACCAACAAGTAAAATCATGATTATGAAGTATAATGTCAGAAAATCTAACAGTGAGGAATTTGTTGCAATGTGTACTACTAGCTCACAGGAAATTTTCATTGACCCCAACAAGCCCATACCATATCTTGGAGATAGGCTGACATAATTCAAGTAAGCAGTAACAACAATCAGCAAAAATATGCACCAACCAAAAATATTACATGTGTGCACATATCATCAAAAACATGCACCAATCAAGAGCAGTCTATACTTGACAAATCCTTCAAAATATGCACTAATCATCATACTACCATCGAGTAATACATGAAACTATAACTGATCCTCATTCCATCATTACAAATTTCCTCATGGACTACTTCTGTGCTCGCCTTTTTAGTTTTTAATAACTAAGCATCAGCAAATACATATACACAGTCTTCAAACTATCCCAACAAACCAAAACATGTGTATGCTCCTGTGAATATACTTTTTCTATATCTAGCAGTGGGGGGCCATTTTCCAGGGGAAAAAGTACTTGATAGCATCTGTCAAGCAAGATGATAGCATAGTGAAGGCTATGTTGACGAGCAAGGTATGCTGGCCAACACCCACCTTTTTCTCTTACTTGCATGAAAGTGTTTACCCATTACTACCCATACAAACAAGTAAAACCATGATTACGCAGTACATTTTCAGATTATCTTGCTGTAAAATTACTTGTTGCAATATGACCTACTAGTTGACAGTAAATCTGCGAATACCCGAAACATGCACACAAGCAAGTGTCAGATTTTAACTTGGGCGATGCTGCTAGATCGCAAAATTAAGGTCAGATCGACATTAGAAGGGCAGGGAAGATCAATCTTACCTGCGAAGTGGTACCAGATGGGGCTGGAGTAGACTTGTTCGAAGCTGGCACCACCGGAGCTTCGGGCGGCGCGACAAGGATTGAGGAGAAGAGGTGCCGTTGTCGGACCTTGCTGTCGACGAAGCGGTGGAGAATCGTGGCCGGAGCAGGGGGAGTGGGTGGCCTCGCGGATCCGGTCGATTTGACGACGACGGGGGCGGCCAAGGTGACGTCTTGGCAAACCCTAGCCGTCGCCCTCCGCGTCGCCTCTCTGTCTCTGCAAAGAATGAAGTGTGGTGGGATTGGGAATGGGGGTGGGGTTGGGGTTGGGGCCATCACTCGCTTTTCTCTCTGCCTCCCACTTCTGCAGGCCCATAAAAGGAACAAAGTGTTGGGCCGGATCAGATGCAGATTTGGCAGCTATACCAATTCTGGCCAAACACAAAAGATCAGCATGACCACAGGTGTTCTTTTAAACAAACCCTAAAAATACACTGCTGTTCATATTGCATGTGGATGAGTCTTTCAATACCAATTGATCTTGAATAATTTTAAGCACATAAAATGGTAAACTATTAGATGCAAGGTTGCAAATATTTGAAAAAATGAATAATTGAATTGTATGCATTTTTATGATTAAATTTAATAAATGTAACATTTTTGCAAAAACTATGATAAATTAAAATATTCATTGGTATTTTAAAAAAAACACGAATGACTACTTATGCCAACCAGAACTTCTTCATGGTTTCGTTTATTCATCTATTCTTTGGCATGCTGGTTGTCATAACGCCTTCTTCGGACCTTCTCTTTGTCCGACAAATTCCTGAGATATTGGGATAGCGCCTTGTGTTTCTCCCTCACACCATGCTTCATTTGGTATCCTTTGGCAACTCCTTCGGCGTGCTCAAGAATACTAACGAAAGCCGGGTCCAGATATTTGCCACAGAACGCGCAACGATATGCCATACGCTTAAGCACGTTTCACTGTCCATTCTGCAATTCTTCAAGGGTTTTCTGAGTGTGTGCATCCATCTCTCCTTCGGAAATGTCCGCATAATCATGAGAATAAGGCTGCAAGTTTAAATTATGTATGATATAAGCTGCACCATTGTTTACAGTACCTAATATTCCCTAAGTTTCATACTGTAGTGCCTATAAATTATTTTTAAAGTAAATATTTATTAACTTTGAAAATTTAAGGAGAAAAAAGAAATATCAAATCCATATGAAAGCATAAATCATATGATGTACTTTAAAAAAAATTGTCAATAAACATGCACAACATTTATGATGTCTGACTTTTAGCATAAAACCAAAACGCACTAAATTGTGGAGTGGATGAACCATTAATTTCTCAAAGATTGATTGAATAAATAATGATCATTACGTACTGATGATCAACATTATATTTAGAGCTAGATTCCATTATGCCAATTCAACAATGTATTGATGGTTTAATGATTAACCTCTAACCTTAAACTTGAAGACAGATCTAGGGTTAAAAAATTAAAATTACCGTAACGGAATTCCAGTCCATGCCGTGCATGTGCTGCTGCTTGTGATCGACGACGGAGTACTGCACCTGGTTGACACGATGCTTCTCTGGGTCGGACACCGAGTAGTCCAAAGCTTTCTCGTGGGGATCCTCATCCATGCGATGGACAACGACGTTGGTGGTTAGCTCCTCAAGTCCACGATCTGTCACGACGGCATCCATGACAGCCCCCCCCCCACGTCCATGGCCCCGCTCTGTCACGACGGCCAATCGACCTCCACGAGTGGATTTCATATCCGGCGGCAGCGAGGCGGGCGTGTGAGCGGCGGCGATAGTTTTAGGGCGTGCCCTAGGGGGAGAGATGCGGGGAGTAATTGGTAGTTACCTACTATAGCGGAAATACTTCGGCGTTGGGCACCTACAATGCAGCCGGCTTATTTAGGCGCTTAATTAGGATCCTGGAAAAAAAATCACAATCGTAGGCGCTTGGGGCAGGCGCTAGGAACTGGATTTTGTACATCTACGTGATGCAATCCAAAGTTCATGTCTGGGGTGGATGGGTTGGGGATTGAAAATTGTGTACATAAACCCTAATGCTCAAGACTTGTGAAAACATCAGATCAAATTGTCATCAAGTGATCTAGTATTACTTGGATCAAGACTTTGTGATCATCATGTAGCCACGCCACAAACACGATGGTTCTAGTATTACTTGGATCAACACCTTAGGCAGCAAACTAGTGCATTTCCTTTTTGAGTCACCATCTTCCTTCTTGAAAAGCACATGTACACACTCATGATGTATACCATAACACATCAGAATCTGTTAACGAGCGCTCACAAGCTTAACTAGCTTCAAACGAACCTAGCCAATTAGGGTTTTATGCTACTTAATCTAAATGAGCCGATGATTAATGAGCACGAGTTTAACAAGCAGATATGCCAAACCACACACCAATTAACATAGTTCTACCTTAGTTCAACACTTCCATATATACAAAAGCAAGCACCACTTAGTAGTACTGGTGCACATAGTTCGACCATAAACGTTCACCAACAAAGTATAGCATAGGGTAGTACTTAGCATAGTTACAACCAAAAGAGCATCAGTTCTAGCTGCGAGGGTGCGCACTTCCCTAAAGCCTCAAAGAAGCCTCATCAAGTACTCGGCATACGCGGCGTGCTTCACCCTGAAAGCATAGCCATTCTTGATGCTGCCTTGGGATGTTCCGACTGCATGGTTGATGGTACTTCTCAGGTCGCCTTTCATCAGCTTGTTGCAGTAAGGGCATCCGTAGCCCCCCTTCCGATTCTTGGCCTGATACGTTTCTCGAGCACACCACTGTTCAGCTCCCTCGCCTTCTGCCTCCTGTAGATCCTCTGGGTTTCTTGGTCACTATCGACGTCGTCACTTAGGACCTACATGTAGTACCAAATGTTGCGTAAGTATATCTAATATGAGAATTCAGCAGGCACAGAGTCTATGAAACATAATGTAATTGATGACAGCGTAAAATATATTCAAATGATGTTGAAAAAAATAAATGCATAACTTATTAGTTGGTACATAAGCAACTAAATGGGATAGTACCATATATTAAAAAATGAAGGATCAATCATACATGTCGAAGAGAGCACTAGCATTGCCACATTTTGCCACACATTTTTCCCAAGCTTGCCTAAGGTTAGTTCATCAAAATGAGAGCCACAAGCTGGCAAGCCTAAGGGAACCTTGCCACACTTTTTGTGTGTATGCCATGTGGGACCCAAGTGTGGCTTGCCTAAGGTGTGGCTGGAACCAAACACTCACTTAAGTTGGTCAAAATTGCCTAACCTTAGGTATGGCAATCTTTGGCAAAGTCACTAACCAAACAGCCTTTAGTGCAACAAAATTCACTTGTTACGTAAAAATGCATGAACTGATGATGTAACATGGCAGAGCAGCATACAGATGTACTAATGCAAAAAAGACTTATAACCTACATGCATGACTAGATAAAATAGCTCGTGAGCTGTATCTATTTAGGGTTAGAATTTTGTGTGTTTATGATGATGGATATTGAAAGTCCACATGTTATCGTCGTGGAAGTTTCCCCTGTTGATCGATACCCCACCCATCAATGTTCCTGAACCATTCAATGTTCTAGGTAAAGTAGTTAATTATTATGAATTCTGACAATAAGTGATCCCAAATGTTGTACTTACAAAAAAGGGTTTTTATCATTTATGCCACCAGTTGTGTCCCACAATTAAGTATCACCACTAGGAATTTCTACTGCTAAAAAAGCCATCACTTCTTTAGACACATGCTCAAAAATGCCACTGCACATCATTATTGTGATATCAAATCTATCTTGACATGCTATAATGGCATCAATAGCTATGGACCAACATGCCAGCTCTCCCTCTATCTCACTACAATAAAGTGTGGGCCCACTTGATCCCAACATCGCTCTTATTTTCCTGTAAAATTATTCGCTTACTTACTCCTCACAAGTGGGGCCATACTTATCATTGTGAGATAGAGAGAACTGAAATGTGGGCCTGGGCTTTTTTTGTCATATTGGATGGTCAACAAGTTTTAAATGAAAATAACAATGTCTAATGGCATTATTGAGCAAACATCTAACGAAATGATGGCATTTTTTATACATCTAATGGCATTTCTGAGTAAGCATGTCACGAATCGATGGCATTTTTGAGTGGCTGTAACTTCTAAGGGAAAAACTGAGTAGTGGGATACAACTGGTGGCATAAATGATAAAAACCCTACAAAAGAACTAATTAAAACAACTCAAGTAAAACATTGATGATATCCAATTTCTTTCTAAAATAGCCATTGCTTAGAGATAATCAATGTTTAAAATCATTGCCACAGCCACTTATGGAACATTTAAACCAAAAGATCGATCAAGTAAAACCAAACATGTACTCAACATTTTAATACCTTATTTGCCTTGTACTGACCAGAGAAAACCTAGGATATTACAAAATAAATAAATAAATAAAGGGGATAGATGACTAACCTCTTCTTTGTTCTCGTCGGCGACGACCACAGGTGGGGGCAGGGGAGGCAACATCCGCGGCAGACGAACACCCGGCTGAGGCTAAGGAGCCACCACCTGCTCCGGCGGAGGAGCCAGAGGAGCTACCTATTCTGGATTATTAGCAGAATAATTTATATAGGTCAGAAACTGACATATACATGCCTCAATAAATGTAATCTAGCTACACAGCTGCGGATCCAGGATTTCATACTTGGGTGTTCAAAAATTTATATTGCAAACTAAAACCACAACAATATTTTTCAAATGGAGGGAGTAATATCTAAAATTTTCATGTGAAAAGATTCTTAGTCCATCGTAATGACAGTACTGACATGAATGACAGAAAATTAAGATTATTTACTTCATGACCATACAATATGACATTTTCATAAACAAGGCATGGTGTTCTTATCCTTAAGTTGCAGAAAATATTTTCACAATCACCTACGTAGGCAATTCAATTCCAAGGTCAAGCTACGTATTAGTATTAGCACAGTCACCAAACCTAGGTGGCTTTATTAGCAAAATAATTTATCTACATCAAAATATTGCCTATACAGGGCTCAACACATGTAACCTAGCTAGTTACCTAACAAATCTACAGAATATTGATATGGAGTCCATCGATCAAAGATAAAAAGAAACCCTGGCCTTCCCCAAAAATAGAGAAAAGGACTGACCAGAGCACACATAGGATTTTACAAAAAACTAAAGGAGATAGATGACTAACGTCGTATTTGTTGACGTCGCCAGCGACCATAGGCTCGGGCACCAGAGGCGTCACCCGCGGCAGAGGAGACACCTGCTCCGTCTGAGGAGCCCGAGCAGCTACCGGGGCCCACATAAATGGCTGTGCAAGGACAGTTTCATGCCGATCAAGTACCATATATAAGAAATTTCGGCCAAAAAAAATTCGGGTGCAGTACTGTACGTCTGTACCGGTGCTGCTGCTATCAATATTTGGCATCAACACATTTTGGATGCACGAGAACCATGAGATCCGAGTGGTTCGTAGATCTTAAACAAAGATAACCTATACAATGAGGAGCCGACCCCCACACCCATGCACCCATGTGGATCTGCCCTGAAACCTAACGGATCTAACGAATCTAGGCTGACATCTAGGATTGACCAGAGCACACCTAGGATTTTACAAAAAATTAAAGGAGATAGATGACTAACGTCTTCTTTGTTGACATCGCCGACGACCACAGGCTCGGGCACAGGAGGCGTCACCTGCTCCGTCTGAGGAGCCAGAGCAGCTACCTGGTCCCACATAAATAGCAAAATATTTTATATAGATCAAAAAATGTCATATACATGCCTAAACTAATGCAACCTAGCAACACAGCTTCGGATCCAGGATTTCAAAGTTGGGTGTTCAAAAATTAATATTGCAAACCAAAACCACAACAATATATTTCAAACGGCTGAGATCAAGTTGGCTTTTGAGTCTAGAAGGCATTCTTCTGCCTCTGCTTCTGTTACTCAAGAAATTAAAGAGTTAGGAGTATGTAATAGCTAAAATGTTCATGTGAAAATATTATTTTTCATCATACTGACAGTACAAACATGAATGACAGAAAATGAAGATTATTTAGTATGACATTTTCGTAAATAAGGCATGGTGTTGTTATCCTTTACTTGCAGAAAATATTATGATGAAAATAAGCAACCAAATAATATATTTCAAATAGGGATGATAACAAGTCAATAATATTACAGCCTATGGTAATTGGACTCCAGGAATCAAGCAATTGGTGTTGAGCAAATTGAACGACAAAAAATGTGTCTGCTGAATTAAGCGTAAGAGGCTAGTTTTATACAAATTGACATGAAGTTTAGTGCATAAACTACACCACTTTTAGTACATTTAAAATAAAAAAACCATATATAAGAAATTTGGGGCAAATAATTTCGGGTGGTTGGTAGATCTATCTTAAAATTTGGCATCAACACATTTTGGATGCACGAGAGCTATGGATCGGAGTGGTTGGTAGATCTTAAAAACAAGATAACCTATACAATGAGGAGCCGACCCCAACACCCATGCACCCATGTGGACCAAACCTACCTGATCTAACGAATCTAGATACGGATTTCATAGATGGAAGAAAAGCAGAAACCCTAGCCATGCCCAAAAATAGATAAGGGACTGAACAAGGAAACCTAGGATATTTCCTAAAATAGGACTGACCTCTTCTTCGTCGTCATCACCGTCGACGTTGACCACGGGCTGCGGCAGAGGGGTCACCTGCTCCGGCGTAGGTGACACCTGCACCGGAGCCTGGACGTGGTCGACGACGTCATGACCGCCCTACTGCCGGCTGGACCCCTCGCCGGCGGGGAGGGGTTTCTCCATGTGCAGCTTCGCACGGTGCTTGGATGCTTCGTGCGCCATGGTGTCGGCCCCGGCGTCGGCCCTCCCTCCCACGGTGCGCTTGGGCATCTCGACGGCGGAGGTGCAGCGGTGGGAAGGGAGCAGAGGCGGGAAGGGAGCAGCGGCGGGGTGGGCAGGCGAGTGGTGAGGCGTGGGAGGAGAAAACCCTCGAATTTGTAGATGGGGAAGAGGACGGGAAGAGGGCGGCGGCAATGAGATAAATGCTAATGGGGAAGCGGAGCGTGCTATGGGGAAGCGGAGCCGCCGATTTAGTCGTGGGCAGTCAAAAGGAGTTGTTGCCACGTTCACACCTCCCCGTGCGCTGTTCACACCACCACGTCTTGCCACGTCAAAACGTAATGCAACTTCCCTTCAAAAAATTGTGTAATGCAACTGCTCCCTCATTACACAGAACAAAGTCATACAGTGGGACAACTGAATTTGTAGGCTTGTTTCATCTGCACGTGTCATGTTTTATATTTGTCCTAAAATATGTTGTAAAACTTTACAAACAATGGAATGGAAAATGGATGTGACAAAACTTCGTCAGCAACCACGCGGATTCGTCTGCCATATATCCGATGTCCGGTACCAAGGAGGGGAATGTTGATCCACGCGATGCCATGTGTTTCGTCTGGACCCATATCATGCACCCCGAGCCAACCGGTCCAAAACATGCGCCGCTAGCCTTCTGGATCCAAACAACGAGCTAGTGTCCACCATGCGCAGAGATGCTCATGCGGACAGGTTTGCTAGCACTAGTGAATGACATCGGATCTCGGTGTGCAATATGTGTAGCCGCGTGTCTCTTTGGCGTGCCTGGCATACCGAAGGGACTCATCGAAGGTCCAACGAACCGTGATGGGGTCAATGCTGGATGTATGGTGTGGGTCAACCTGGCTAACGGTGCATGGTTTGAGTTTAGGTGGCTAGGTTTGCATGGCTGGGGGGCTAGATGGCTAATGATTGCGCATGCGTCATCTGTACATTGTCAAGGTTGAATGGTGGTTGTCTACGTGGCCATGCGTGCATGCATGGTGTGGGTCCAGTTTGCGTTCGGCGCATGGGATGTGCCTTGGTGGGTAGGGCCCACAACTTGCGATACAGAGTTCTGAAGCAGATGAAGGGGCGGGCCCCGGTCTTCGTCCACAAGCAGGACTTGTTCCCTCTCGATGGCTAGCTCCGGGATGCGTTTTGGTCTTGTTTACACACAACCTATGTGAAGGCTTATGCGTGCCGCTCTTGATGTTCGACCACACCCACACCGCGAAAGGTCCCAAGAAATTTGGATCACTCATGAATTTGCACGGATTATAGCGGTGGCAGACGAGACCCGACATTTTTTGCCCTTAACAATGGCTATGAGGCGGCCCTGCCCATTGGTCGCACATGGCACATATATGGACCAGAGCTTAGCATGGAACTGTCACCCCCAATCCCTGCTGTGATTTCATGTGGCCGCGGTATAGATCCTGAATTTTCAAGGATACTGCCCTAGAAATGCGGCAAATGTCCCGAATATGGCAAGCGCGGGCTCCGAGAAAGGCCGGGACCTTGCATGCGCTTTTGGATTGTTCTCCATTAACCCGAGAGAGAGCATCGACGAAAATGGAGGAACGGGCCTGCATTCATTGCACAAACCGGACACGTTACCTCAAGGTAGCTAGATCCAAACCATGCACCCCCGCCGTCTAGACCCACGTGGTGCACCACTTAGACACTAGACCCACACCACTTACGCCGGCCCCCAAGCCAACCATTCCCCGTGTACACTCATATGCCGCACCCCACAAAATATCTTAGCACAAGACTTCCACCCCGATTTCCACAACATGCACCACTACACGTAAGTGTCCAAAAAATGGACTATCGCATTATCAACATTTTTTTGCCAAAAAAAGTAAGTTGTTTTTAAATTGCTTGAAAATAGCAAGGTTTCTGTTAAATTATAATTTCATTAATTACACATTATAACGTGCATTTGTTGTCCCTCAAAAAGGGGCGCATTCCTTTTTGTAAACCCACAAAATTACTTCCTTTCCCTCGAAAAAACGAATCCTTCTTCACCCTCTCATGATCACGTTCACGGTGGCCTCGCCCTATAATCTAGGAGTGGTCGTTCCAATCTCCCCACGGGGGACAACTTCCATGCACTATCTATCTTGGTTGGTTGCAACCATCTCGCCATCACGGTTTCTTATGGGAAAATCTCATTCTTTTGTTTTTCCTTCCAAAGATATGTGGCGAAAAAACATGGAACAAAAATTGTAGAAGGCATGGTGGGATACGTGCACATGTTGTCTTTTTGTACTACAAGTGCACTTGTTGGCAAGTTGCATGTGCATGTGTCATGTTTCATTTTTTTATTGAAAATTATGTTGTACGCCTTTACATAGACGCTTGAATTATTGTTTTCGTATGTTAATAATTCCTAAATATTGAAATTCAGCATGCACATAACACATGGTTTCCAAGCTTCATCAGCGACCGCTTGGATTCGTCTGGTATATGCCCGCTGTCTGGTATTGGGCAGGGGAATGTGGATCCATGCGATGCCATGCGTTTCATCTGGACCCATGTCATGCACCCCCAACCAATTGGGCCGACATCAAGTGCCGCTAGGCTTCTCGATCCTAACCATGCGCTAGTGTCCGTCATGGGTAGAGATGCTCAGGTGCACAGTTTTGGCTGGCACTAGTGAATGACGTCGTATCTCGGTGTGCAATATGTGTAGTCGCGTGTTGCTTTGACATACCTGAAATGCCGAGGGAAGGGACTCGTGTCGGAGGTCCAACGAACCGAGGAGGGGTCAATAATGGATGGATGGTGTGGGTGAACCTGGCAAACGGTTCACGGTTTGAGTGAAGCTGGCTAGGTGTGCATGGCTGGGTGCTAGATGGCTAATGAGTGCGCATGCGTCTTGTGTACATTGTCAAGGTTGACCGGTGAGTGTCTACTTGGCCACGCGTGTATGCATGGTGTGGGTCCAGTTGGTGTGCGGCGCACGGGATGAGCCTTGGTTGCTAGGGTCCACATCTTGCGGCACGGAGTTCTGAAGCAGATGAAGGGGCAGGCCCCGCACACCGTTCATAGGCCAGACTCATTTCCTCTCAATGGACAATGGCTCCGAGGCGGCCCTTCTCTTTGGTGGCACATGGCCCATATATATGGACCAAAGAGCTTAGCATGTGATTGTTACCCCATTCCCTGCTATGATTTCATGTGGCCGCGGTATAGATCGTGAATTCCCGATGATACTACCCTAGAAATGCGGTAACTGTCCCGAATATGGCATGCGGGACCCAAGAAAGGCCGGGACCTAGCATGCGCATTTGGATTGTTCTCCGTTGACCCGAGAGAAAGCACCGATGAAAACGGAGGAACGGGCCCGCACTCAGTGCGCAAACCGGATGCGTTACCTCAAGGTAGCTTGATCCAAACCATGCACCCCCGCCGTTTAGACTCACGTGGCGCACCACTTACGCAGTAGACCCACACCACTTACACCGGGCCCCAAGCCCAAGCATTCCCCCCGGGTAGACTCATATGTCGCACACCACAAAATAGAATTAGCACAAGACTTCCACCCCGATTCACCAGGTTACTACCTTGTGCACCCCTAGCCAGCATGATACACTGCATACACCTAGAGCCACCTAGGCCCACAACATGCACCACTACACGTACGTGTCCACAAAACGAACTAACCCATAATCAACTTTTTTTTGCCAAAACAATTTAGTTATTTTTATAATGGCTTGAAAATAGCAAGGTTTCTGTTAAATAATAATTTCCTTAATTACAATAAGGTCCATTTTGTAACCACACAAAATTCCTACCTTTCCTCGAAAAAAGATTTCTTCTCTCACGATCACGATGGCCTCACCCTATAATCTAGGAGTCGATCCAATCTCCCCACGGGGGCCAAGTTGCACGCAGTAGATATTTTTGGTTGGTTGCAAATTTCTCTCCAAAACGGTTTATTATGAGAAAATCACCTTATATTTTTTTACTTCCAAAGACATGTGGCGACAAAAGCATGGAACAAAATCATAGGAGGCATGGTTGGATACGTGCACATGCTGTCTTTTTCTACTACAACTGGACCTGTTGGCAAATTGCATGTGCACGAATCATGTTTCAATTTATCTTGAAAATTATGTTGTACACATTTACATAGGCGATCGAATTGTTGTTTTCATATGTTAATAATCCCTACATATTGACCACGTGACACATGTGGTAAGCAATCCAAACAATTCAAAAAAAATCCCTAAATATTGAATTTAAGCATGCTCCTAGAAATTATCAGTCATAGAACCAACATCTCTTTCGTAGAGATTAAGGTACTTCCACATTAAATCTAATACAATAAATTCAAAGGATCAACTTAATACATTAACAACACATAGGGATGTGGCCCAGGAATCCAACGAGTAGAGAGAAAAGGAGGAACAAAAGCTGGAAGAAGAAGGATCAACCAGCAGCAGCGCCATCAGCCTCCTAGCCTCACAACTCCAGGTCTCCAGCCTTGTGAACTCCAGTTTTTTTCCTGTGAAACACGAATGGCAAAGTTGCTGTTACAGGTTAGGACTTAGTGAAAATTACAGTTATGTTGAAACAGTGATAATGACAAATAGTGTTGACATGATGGTTACAACAAGCAAACAAAACCAAGCTCACAAGTGCAACTTACTTTTAACATCAAACAATTATATTAACATGGCCACTTTAGAGCAAGATTTTACCATGCAACATAAACTTGTCATAGCAACAAAAGGCATGGCATGAAAGTATTGACAACATAATGCAAATAAATTTTAGGAAGCATGGCCATAGAAGTTATATTTTTAGTGGCAACCTTCAAGCAAAATTGCATAGTTTTATAACAGAAAGGCTGCTGTTATTGGTAGAGGCACACTGAGGTTGGCTAGCCATCGAGGATGACCAGTGGGCTAGGGGCCACATGACTGGGAGCATTTGTGTGTGCGTGACTGCCGTGGGACCCGGATGTCAGTGGCTTACTTTGAAAACAAAAGGGGGGTTTATAGTTTAGTGGGAACCATCAAGCAAATTTGCAAAGTTTTATAGTTGACAGATTTATACTTGCTGAGATGCACAAAGTAAAATGATGGCATGTTGGAGGCAATAAATAAATATGCTACATGGCTTGTCATGGCATCTAATTGCACAGAATGCTAAGTACAAATAATGGAGAACAAGACATACACCATGAGCATCTCCATAAGAGCTGGTAGCTCTACCAAAAAGAAATCAACAACTCAAAAAAAGGTTCAAATATAGTATCAAGCACTTAATAATAGAAAGACACATAACAAATTTTTGGAGTAGAAGTGCAGGTGAACATCAAATACTACAACTACAACTGTACAAATTTAGCCTAGGGTTCATATACATCATAATCCAGCCCCCAAAAGCATGTACTCAATCACTACCACTGCAACTGTAAGCACGAGCAGTAGGAAGATTCGGAGTGGGGAAGCTTACCCTAAACAACGGCACCGCCGCCGTTCAGACGAGGGGAGCGGCGAGGGAAGCATGGAGAACAGCGAGGAAGCGATGTCGTTGGAGGGTCCACAATATGCAACGGCACCTCGTGCACCGTGGGTTCCTGATCCAATGGATGTTCTACCCTGGATCTGAATGCCCACCACCTGCGCCTGTCCCATGGGCTGGACGAATTGGCCTGCTCCATCGCCCACAGGAGGATCTCGATGTCGTGCCTCGGTTGTGCGGGCGGGGGAAAAAGCTTTTTCTTCTCCCTGGATGTCATTGCCCTCAAAGTGGCCCTTGCCGTCCAGTGCAACTGCCTTATGTTGTTAAACCAAGAATGGATCTCCATCAACCTAGCCATCTTTACCTGGTCGCCGCCGACGATCTCCACGAAGTCGGCGTTCTCGCCGCCGATGATCTGCTCCTCCATCGAGGTTCTTGCATGGATGGAAGAAGGGGGTGGGATGTGGAAGAGGAGATGAGCAAAGTTGCGGCCGCGAGAAGGAGGAGAAGGAGAGGGAGGAGATGTCGCGGTTATAATGGCGATGGGTGAGGGGAAGGACGATGGCGGCGGCGGTTCTGCATTGGATGAGAGGGGTGGCGCGTGATTGCTTTCTTCCTATGACTTTTTTTGAGACAATTTTTTCCGATGACTAAAATGCCAGAGATTAAAACGGTTCCAAAAAAGCCCAACCACTGTAAAACTTTGTATAATAAATATAGATAATTCGGGCCAACCAAAGCCCACAACATGAATTAATAGTATGCTTACAACTTAAATAACACCAAGTCAAATATAGATAGATAGATTTTTTAGCTAAAAAAGATAGATAGATAGATAGATGGCCACCGCTTCTCCACCAGGCTCCTCCTTGTTCCTCCTCCGGGCGCCCTTCACTGCTCCTCCGCGGTGTTGTTGATGGGGTATGGCAGAGTGTGCATGCGCTCGTCGGTGGGGAAGACGTTGTCGTAGTCCGTGAAGATGTTATGGGTGGTGAAAGCTATGAACTCACAGCCACACCAGAACACACGGCCGAGGAGGTAGAACGCGTCGAAGGGGTTAGTGAAGTGGGCAAGGATAGCAACCGCAACCCTGTTGTGGATGACCTCCTCGACTCGGTACATCCTTGGAGATCCCCGAGGGAGGTGCCCGTAGCCGGCCCGAAGGAGAAGTCAGTGAGCCCCCTTGCGCCCCTCCACCTTGACATCGCCCACACACGAAGGGTGCTCTCGACGTACACCCCAGCGGGGTAGAGCATCTCCGGCACGGTGGGGGGGGGGGCGAAGCGGTAGGTTGGCCCGGTGTACTGCATGGCTGCGGCGGGCTGGTTCTTGGGGCTGTCTGTGGTGAAGAAGAAGAAGGGCAGGCACAAAATGCAGGTGGGAGAGTATGGGAGATGGATGAAGGGTGTGAGAGGAAGAGGAACATGATAGGTGGCTTAAATAGCCACCGTGGCAGTAATGGGGTCAAATGTGAACAAATTTTCCACCCACCGCGGCATCAGGAGTGTACACGCGTGGGAAACTGTAGTGTGAATCAAAATGCGAAGTTTAAGTGCTGGCCTATGCGCCGTCGGTCGGATCAACCGGGGACGGCTCTGCAGCGCGTGCTCCTTCGCGTATGTGCACGCATGCAACGTAGGCTGAAGCAGACGCATGCATGCAACCACATGCAACGTAGG
Organism: Triticum urartu; assembly: GCF_056163025.1. Lineage (NCBI taxonomy): Eukaryota > Viridiplantae > Streptophyta > Magnoliopsida > Poales > Poaceae > Triticum > Triticum urartu. The sequence continues at coordinate 18,033,345 of NC_141877.1, forward strand.
CTCGCTCGGGCGCATGCAACGGCGGCGGACATCGCTCGGTCCAACGGGTGGGCTTCTTTACACAGCCCAACTACACGATGCATGGCAGCCCACCCTCGAGCGCAGAAAAAAAATAGGCGCAGAAAAAAAGTAAGTATTAGTATGATTTATCGACGCGAAAGCCCTAGATAATCCTTACAATGTCAAAAAGCTACGAAACTTGGCAATGATGCTAGTCATGTTGGTACAAGGTTGTTGGTCCACTTCAAGGATGTCGACAAAAACATGCTTCGAGACGGACCCTTCCCGTCCCGAAAGGCCTCCCATGAAGCAGGTTCAGAATGACACCGAATTTTGCCAGGATGTAAGTCCAATGAGATCAACACTTGTTCATGTTGGCCAATGTGGGACTGACCGTCGAAGGAGATAAAGATTGATACTTGTTCATGTGGGCCCATATTTTTTTTACATTTGGTGTCGATAGAACACAAAAAACAAACATGACTATATGCTTTTAGGTCTTCATCCTCCCCAATTTGTTGGCCAACTCAGCAGGTTTTGCCTTAAGATGCCACCTCTTTCTGTAAGCTGCAATTGCTGTGGTTTTGGAATGCTAGTTCTCTTCCCTGTAGAACGGGCATTTATAGAGACCGTTATGCCGGTACACAATCTTTGTAGCCATGAGCCACTTGAAAATTTTCTTTCTGAAAGCTTCCCTCAGCTGTAGGTAGTTCTCCCATTCTTCCAAATCTGCAATCTGGTATTAGAAAAAAAAATCTCATGCCAGCGAATTGTACATTATATCAAAGGTAGGTAATAGATTGTTTTTCCTTTGTATTGGTTTCCTAAAACTTTGGTTATATGAAAGACAGGCATAAAATGGAATACAAATGATCCATTCATCTAAATTTGCAAACCCTAGGACTGATAACTGTATGATTAATAAAAAAAAGGCGAATAGTACGATTGTCTATATGAATAGCGAGGAATAACAAGAGAGCAATTTCTAGGGTTAACCTCGAGAAGGCAACTTCTAGGGTTAATATCTGCAGACACTAACCGATTCGTCGTCGTTGGTGCTGTGTTGGACCAGCTGCGGCTGCGAATCGGCGGCGGCAACGTCCTTGTCGACCAGTTCCTTCATGGGGTCCACATCCGCCGCACGGAGCGCACCAGCCACGCACCCTCTCCCGGTAGGTAGGATCATCCTCCCCGGCAAGAATGTGGGCTTTTTGGCGGCGGCGAGTAGTGGGCGCGACGAAGACATGGGTGGATAGGCAGAGGCGATCGAGCGCTGGAGGCGGGAGCGAGATTTGGGGAGTGAAAATTCAATTTGATTGGTAGAGAGAGGTCAAGGCGGCGCACAATTCGTCACTTTTGAAATTTAGGTACAAACATGCACATATACGACATCGTGCACACCCAGAGATTTGCCCGAACCAACCAGTCAACCAACCAAGTAAAAGAAAAAGTGCACAATGTCGGTCCACAAACGTGGCAACATAAACCGAACACCAAAGTAGTGTGTTAAAAAACAGCAAAATAGGAGGGACGTTTTTTTTTGTTTTGTGCAGTACTACTAAATACTAGAAGGGAGAACTACTAAAAAAATACTAGAAGGGACAGTTGGCACATTTAATTTCACATGGCATCTACTAGCTTTTTTGTTCATCGCTAGCTATGTTGTACCGATTAGATAAAATGAATGGATAATTATTAAACCCTAGCTATTGTCAAGGTTTATCGGTGTGTGTCTATGTGGCCAAGTGTGCTTGCACGGTGTGGGTCCAGGTGAGTGTGATGCACGGGACGGGCCTTTGTGGTTAGGGCCCACATGAAGCGGTGCCGAAGTTTGAGGAAAGTGAAGGAATGAGCCCCACACACCGTCCGCATGCCTGGTTCCCTCCCATTGGCTATATCCAACATGTGATATGGCCTCGTTTACACTTACCCCGCGTGAGGGTTTATGCATGCCCCTCTCGGTGTTTGACCATACCCTTCATGGGTCATATGATGAGACCACGCCAGCCCCGTGATGCACCGCCTAGGCACAAACCGGGCGCATTACCTCTTGGTAGCTAGATCCAAACCATGCACCTCCGCTGTTTAGACCCAAGTGGAGTAGCACCTAGACACATGACCCGCGACACTTGTGCCAGCCCCAGAACCATGCATCCCCGCCGTGTAGACTCATATGTGGCCATGTGTGCATGCATGTTGTGGTTCCAGCCGAGTGCGATGCACGGGACGGTCCTTGGTTACTAGGTCTCATCACGCGGCACCGAGATTTGAGGCAAATGAAGGAACGGGCCACGCACTCCCTTCATAGGACGGACGCATTCCCACTCTGTGGCTTGATCCAGCATGGGATATGGCCCCAGTTGCCCACAGCCTACGTGAGGGCCTACACATGCCGCTCTCGATGTTTTAGCACACCCTCTAGGGGTCGTATGATTACACTTGCGCTAGGTCCCGTGAATTTTTGGCCCCTCGATAATTTGCATGGATTATAACGGCAGCTAATGAGGATCATAGCCTAGAGAACGGCGTCGAGGCCACCCCTCCCTTTGGTAGCATATGGTGCATATATGGACCAAAGAGCTTAACATGGGGCTTTCATCCCAATCCTTGCTATGATTTCATGTGGCCGCCGTAGATCTTGAACTTTCGATGTTACAACCCTTGAAATGTGGTAAATGTCCCGAATATGGGAGGGAGGGGGGGGGAGGGGGAAGGCCACGCAATAAATGATCCCCATAATTTTATGTTTGTTTTATCTGGCAAGACAAACAAGTTTTTTAAAATAAGGGTTTTTAGCATGTTTTAATAAGGATTTTATAATTTCACATTATAAGGTGCTTATTTTTTTCCTAAAACAAATGTGTTGTAAACACACAAAGCTCCACATTGAGCCTCTCACCATCACGTTCACGTTGAACTCACCCTAAAATGAAGGAGAGGTAGATCGAATCTCCCCACGGGGGGCAACCTCCAGCTCACTACTAGGGAAAACCCTAGCAGTAGCGCTGGTTTTTTGCTCACTAGTAGCGCGGGTAGGCGCGCTACTAATAAGGCGCTACAACTATTTCTTAGCAGTAACGCGTGCCGCACGCGCTACCGCTAGGACAAATAGCTGCAGCGCTTGTTCACTCCCATGCTGCTGCTAATGTAACCACTGGCAGTGTGTTTTCTTTCCATCGCTACTAGTATTATTTTTTTATTTTTTTATTTTTAGTGTATTTATGTGCCATCGTACAAATATTGGTACAATACCAGTTATGAGGTTTACATCATTATGTCCATAACAGTGTGTCAAATGAAGGTGGATTAGGTTCAAGTGGAGGCAATATGTGGTGCATGTCAAAAGTATACTACTAATCCAAACTTGATCTAGTTTGGACTAGTAGTACTTTCGATGTGCACCACATGTTGCCTCCACTTGAATCTAATCCGCCAGCACAAGCTATTTAATCATCATCATAATCATTAGCACCAGCAATATTTATTTAATCACCACTAACGCTAGCTAATAATAATCATCAGTCATTACCACCAATACTAGCTATTTTATCATCATAGTAATAGTGTAGCACATCATCATCCTCAAACTCATTTCTAGCTAATCACTCCTGCTGCTCTCTCTTAGGTAAAACAACATAAAACATGTGTAGCTCTCCTCCTTGATCAAGTTGGAGCATGCAGATGAACCTGTCTCCTAATTTTGGGTAGCAAATCTGTTTGCTGCCCCCTAGTACTTGTCTGCGCTCCCCCATCACATATCTGGTCCAGTCTTGCACTATTAAGCATTCATCGCTGATCTTGAATGCACTAAAGTAACATGTAGGATATCTTGGCCGTAAGCTAATAATACTCATGGTACCTTTAGTCTCGATCCCATAAGGCACAACATTCATCGGGAGTCCCTGTTGAAGAACATCGTATGGTCACATACTTAGCAATGAAGTTTAGCTTCACAAATAATGTATGGAAAAGATGCACTGAGGACAATTAGTAAAAATCTTACCATCCTTCCTAAATAGATGTGACCGTAGTTCATGACGAACACTATTGGTCGCACGTTTTCAGTACTAAGATTTCTAAGTCCAGGAAGAAAATTTGTCTTGACGGTGTCAAGATCCTCAAGCCATGAAACATAATGACTTAGCTCCTGTCTACCAAGCGCTGGACATGTTTGCTTGCACCGAAATAAGCTGACAATACAAATTAGTTGTCAACTATTTTTGAATAAACAATATCAAAGACATAAATATGGTTGAGAAACTTACATTTTGGTGTAACTGGAGGCGTCTGCACATCGACCCAGATGTCAGTATTACCTTCAATATCATCTTCCGGACGAATATCAAAGGTGATAACCATATCAGGCTGAAATGCATAAGTCTTGCATAGTGCTCGCCATGTTTTGCATCCAAAATAGGTGTAGTCGTCTGAATTGTATAATTTTGCGTGGAAAATATAACCATGCTCGGTCTTCAAATAAACTTTCTTTACCTCCATAGTATGATTGAAACCTATCTTATCCAATACAAAAACTCTTGCATGGCAGGGGATACGCTAGTAGAATAGTAAAAAAAAATATAAGTTGAAGCAAATGAAGAAGATGTCATGCTTAATTACGAAAAAAGACTTGTCGTTGTGACTTACTGTATCCACTTCGAAGTTCTTGTCCAGCTTGATGCTGAAGCGCCTATCATAATCTAGGAAGATTCCGTCGCACAGGCCGCGCTCATCTTTGCAGTATTTGCAAATACCGAAATCCTTTTTGTCGTCAGACATTTCCTATGTTCATAGTTAAAACATTAATTGAAAATCGATAGAAGACAACTACCAGGATACTCAACACACAAATCCGGGGCACTCGATATTTCCTACATATTCTGGCAAAAGTCATGCCAAAATTCACGGAAAAATCCGGCATGACCTTTGCTAAAATAGGATATATCGAGCGCCTGAAATTTGCCGGAACGGAAATGAATCAACACTCCGGCAAAACATAGGCCACTCGGAGGTGTAACCTGCAAACATGACCGGCCACTTGGATATTGAGCAACACAAGATATACATTTCAAAATATCTTATAAGACTCAAATTAGCATGCATTCAATAAGCAAAAGTAAATCATCTCATGCGTCCGTACATCGTCGAATATTATCACTAATACATCCCGAATAGTTTCATACATATAACATCACTAGTAAAACTAAAACCCTAGCACACGACGGGTATCGGCGCGGGCGGTGGACACCCACAGAGAAGGAACCATCACGGGATCATAGCTCTAGTGAGATCCCTGGAGAACCTGCCAGGTATTGGAGAACCTGTGCTCCAACGCAAACAAGTAGCGACGGACGTGCGCGTCCTCCTCACTGACACGGTGACGCACCACCTCCGCGGAGTCCTCGAGCCTCTGGACCGTCACTGGCCCACGCGGCCGCCACCAAAGAAGGTTCGGGTCAACGACAGGCTGGCTCCTCACCAACCTACGCCCCCCGGTACGTAGCGCCTCCCAGTACCACCCCGGCGGAGCCCAGTCCCGGACATGGCCCATCTGGTCAAGCAGGTGTCGTCCTCCGCTGACTTGATGACGAGGATGCGGGATAGGCATCGTCCACGTCGATGCGGGAAAATTTCTTTAACTAAAAAAATAGCAACAAGTTCTTACTAACTAGTTCTATTAATTCAACTAGTTCTTACTAAAAATAAACTTACTATAAATAAAAATATTCTAGTACCTAATTAGTACCTAGTTCTTACTAACTAATTAGTACCTAAGAACTACTGCCCTAATTACCATCTAATTTGATGAACCTATAGGGGTGGAAAGTGGTAGCGGATATTCCAATTATCCAACTATAAAGTGAAATAAGTGGTCAAATTTTACTCGTTTTATGATTCATCTTAGAAATTTGATTCGTTTCCACCCTTACATGAACCCTAACTCATTTGAGCCGCATCCGCATCCGATTAGTTTCCACCCTAACTAATTTGATGGAGGTAGAAACCCTAGGCAAAGGTAGGGGAGAGGGAGGAGCAGGCGTGCTCACCTCGGGTGCCTGCGACGAGGGAGGGGCAGGCGGCGTCGAGGTCGTGGTCGGGGCTCCGGGGCGGTGTTGAGGTCGGGGGGGGGGGGGGGCGGGGGCGGCGTCCGGGGCGGCGTTGAGGTCGGGGTCGGGGGCGGCGTCCCGGGCGGCGTTGAGGTCGGGGGCGGGGCCGGCGTTGAATCTGGGGTCGGGGGCGGCGTGGGGAGAGCGCGCGGCGTCGAGAGTGGAGTTGATTTGGGGGATGAAGCGGCCGTGGGGAAGGACGAACCACGTGGTTAAGTCAGAAGTACCAGTAGCGCGTTCCAAAAAGGGCGCTACTGCTACGTTAGCTACAGCGCGTTCTGGAATACACGCTGCAGCTATAGCGATTTTCTGCAGAACCCGCTACTGCTATTCCTTTCTCCTTTTTCCCTTTTTTCTTTACATTTTATTTTTTCCCTTTCTCCTTTTTCTATTTCTTTCATTTTCATTTACTTTTCTACTTGTTTTTCACTTTATTTTATTTCCGTTAGCAGCAGCGCTTTACACGTAAGCGCGCTGCAGCTAAGGAGATTAGCAGTAGCGCTGGGCCATTATACGCGCTACTGCTAGGTTGGGCTAGCCATGTGCGCCCAGTTCAAACGTAGCAGTAGCGCTTTTCGCTAGTACGCGCTACTGCTAAAGTCATAGTAGTAGCGCGGTTTATTTACGTGCACTGCTACAGCAGCAGTTCTTGATTTTGTACAGCGCTACTGGTAAAATTCTGTGTATAGGCTTTTCCCTAGTAGTGGCTAGTAGCTAAATATGGTTAGTTGAGAATTTCTCCCCAAGTCGTTTTTTGAGGCAAAATCACTTTCTTTTTTTCCTCCAATATTGTGGCGAAATACATGGAAGAAAAATCGTGGGAGGCACGGTGCAACAAGTGCACCTGTTTTTCCCCTCCAAAAGTGCACTAGTTGCCATATTGCATGTGAACGTGTCACCTGTACAAACAATTGAATTGTCGTTTTTATTTTGTTAACAATTCCTAAATATTGAATTTCAGCATGCACCTACCCCATGTCAGTTAGGTCAAATTTGTTTTATCCAAGCTCCGCCAGTGACCGTGCAGATTCTTGTACCATGCACGTGCTGCTCCGGGCCTCTGGCGTCCGGTACCGGACAAGGGAATCTAGATGTGATGCAATACAATTCACGTTGACCCATATCATGCACCCTTAGCCAACCAAGCCGACAACATGCATCGCTAGCCACCTCGGTGTAGACCATGCGGTAGTGTCCACGATGGGCAAAGATGCTCAGTTGGACATGTTTGCTGGCACTAGTGCATGATGCCCAATCTTGGTGTGCAAGACGGGTAGCCGTGTGTCGCTTTGACATGCTTGGCTTACGGAGGGAGGGACTGGTTGGAGAACTAACGAACCGAGGTGGGGTCAAGGGTGAATGGATGGTGTGGGTCAATTTGGGTAAAGGGGAACGGTTTGAGGCCATTTGAACAATGGATGCCATGGCTATGGTCATGAGCTACCTCACTTGCCTTACCATGAAATTTTTCATAAGGGGACAGTGTAAACCTAAAAATTTTGAGTTTTATTTTTGGATATCCTGTTTGTTACATTTATGGCATCGTGTACAACAAATTTGGGGTTATTTTGGAGATGGTAAAAAAAATCACTTCATTACAAACGGACCGTTTGGTCTCACTTAAGCGAGTTTTTCTAACAAGGTTGTTTTTTCGACCACATCCAAATCACCTGAAATTTTGTACACATGATCTTTTCATAAACATAGACGGAATTTGAAAGTTTTCCATTTTTTTAGAATTTTATATAATTTATAGTGGCTCAGTGAAACTCAGGTACATACCTCTGACTTTACCCTAAGGGGACAGTGTAAACTTCATTATTACTGAATTTTCTTTGATAATCATGTTTATTACATGGATGTGACTGTGTTAAAAAAATTTGGGTGATTTGGAAAAGAAAAAGCCCACCAACTAACAGGAGATATCAAACCCCACGGCCTGCATATGACTAGAAACCCAACAACCATATGGGCCAGGATGCAGGCCCGTGGGACGTTGATTTCACCTGCTAGTAGGCCCCACAGGGCATACACAGAAGTGGATAGGGAACTTGCTATTTCAGTGAGAGAGGCTCATGCAATTGGTATCTCAGCTGCGTATATAAGTAGGTGCGTGCGCGTCTCGCTTGGCGAGGTGGGACTAAACTCCCACCACCCGTCAGTTGCGCCCGGTGCGTCTCAGCGTTGGGCCAAATTTTGTTGGGCTATCCTAGGCGAACCTCCCCCGTGTGCTGGACCACGCGTCCCTGTAGATGGTTGGGCTGGCCCATCATGTACACATATCCTTTTTCTTTTTTGTTTTTCACGTATTCTCTTTCATTTATTATTATACAGTTCTAAAACAAAGGTTGTTATAAACGCACAAAACTCCTTCTTCAGCCTCTCACCATCACGTTCACGTTGAACTCACCCTAAAATCAAGGAGAGGTAGATCGAATCTCCCTACGGGGGACAACCTCCACGGAGTAGCTAAATATGGTTACTTCAGATTTTCTTCCCAAGTCGTTTTTTGAGGGGAATATACATTTTTATTTTTTCCTCCAATATTTGTGGCGAAATACATGGAACAAAAATCATGGGAGGCACGGGGGCTACCTGTTTCCCCCCCTCCAAAAGTGCACTTGTTGCCAAAATGCATGTGAACGTGTCATATTCCACATTTTCCTTAATACATGTTGTACACCTGCACAAACAATTGAATTGTCGTTTTCATTTTGTTATCAATTCCTAAATCTTGAACTTCAGCATGCACCTATCCCATGGCGTCTCATCCAAGCTCCCACATCAACCACACAGATTCTTCTACCATGCATGTGTGCTGCTCCGACGTCCGGTACAAGAGAGGGGAATCTTGATCCGATGTGATGCGATTCATGTCTACCCATAGCATGCACCGCTAGGCAACTGGGCCGACAACATGCACCGCTAGCCGCCTCGATCCAGATAATGGGCAAAGATGCTCAGCTGGACATGTTTGTTGGCACTAGTGCATGATGCGCAAATCTTGGTGTGCAAGACGTGTAGCCGTGTGTCGTTTTAACATGCTTGGCATACCGAGGGAAGGGACTCGTCGGAGATCCAACGAACCGAGGTGGGGTCAAGGGTGGATGGATGGTGTGGGTCAACTTGGCTAAAGGTTTACGGTGGGTGTCTACGTGGCAAGTGTGCATGCATGGTGTGAATCCAGCTGTGTGTGATGCACTGGACATGCCTTTTTGGATAGGGCCTACATGAAGCGGCAATGAATTTTGAGGAAAATGAAGGAATGGGCCCCATACTCCGTCTGCATGCCGAACTCGTTCCCTCCATTGGCTACATCCAGCATGCGATATGGCATGCCTTCCACATAGCCTGCGTTAGGGCTTATACGTGCCGCTCTCGATGTTTGACCACACCCTTCATGGGTCATACGACGAGACCACGCTAGGCCCCGTGAAGCACCGCCTAGACACAAACTGGACGCGTTACCTTTTGGTAGCTATATCCAAAGCACATGCAGACCCGCCGTCTAGACCCACGTGTGGAGCATCACGTAGACGTTTAGACTCATACGTGGACATGCATCCTCTTGGTAGACATTTACACTCATGCGTTACCTCTTGGTAGCTAGATCCAAACTGGACTCACACCACTTACGCCAGTCCCCGATCCATGCAACCCCGCCGTTTAGACTCATACGTGGAAATGTGTGCATGCATGTTGTGGGTCCAGTTGAGTGCGATGCATGAGACATGCCTTGGTTACTAGGTCTAACATCATGTGGCATCGAGATTTGAGGCAAATGAAGGAACGGGCCCCGCACTCCTTTCACAGGCCGGACGCATTCTCTCTCGATGGCACCACACCCGGTCCTGTGAATTTTTAGCCCCTCACGAATTTGCATTGATTATAACGACAGCAGACGGGCATCATAGCCGTAGAGAACGGCTTCGAGGCCACGCCTCCCGTCGGTAGCATATGGCACATATATGGACCAAAGAGCTTAACATGGGGCACTCATCCCAATCCCTGCTATGATTTCATGGTGGCCGCATAAGATCTTGAACTTTCGAGGTTACAACCATAGAAATGCGGTAAATGGCCCGAATATGCGAGGGGGGGGGGGGGGGGAGAAAGGCGACACAATTACCTACCCCCATTATTGAAGTTTGTTTTTTCTGGAAAGAAACAATTTTTTATAAATAAGGAATTTTCAGCACTTATTAATAACGATTTTATAATTTCACATTGTAAGGTGCATTTTTTTCCTCTAAAACAAAGGTGTTGTAAACGCACAAAACTCCTCCTTGAGCCTCTCACCATCACCTTCACGTTGAACTCACCCAAAATGGATTTCCCTCTTTTGTATGATTTTCCTTTGTTTTTGTTTTTTAGACAAAAGGATTTTGCTTTGTGTTTTTTGTATTAGTAACATAGGGTTTTACTTTGTGACTGGTAAGCGGCCTATGGGCATGTTTGGTTGTTTCTTTACGAACTGGACCCACGGGCCGTTATTTTCTGTGCTTGACACGGATAGGGTCCGTGTCATCACCCCCATTGCCCACACACCCCCGCCCCCCTCAGCCCCACCCTCCCCACAAACCACCCCGCTGCCTACTCGCCTGGCCGCTCTCGACGGTTGGAGCAGAAGAGCGTGGAGTGAGATTGGGAGGCCGTCAGCAAGCACCTAGCGACTACCGGCGACTAGTTGAAGTGAGAAACCCTAACTTGTAATCTTCGACTTCTTTGTTCCTTGTTGTGTTGCCGTTTCGGGAGTTGGATATGGTTTTCAAAGTCAGAGATTAGATAGTTAGGATTTTTAAATCGGAGGTTAGGTGGAAGGCGATGCAGAGATTGAAGGAAGTTTTCTACATCGGTGGCTAGCTGGGTATTTTTTTTAGGGTTTCGGTATTCCAGGGTTTTCATAACAATGAGCAAGTGCAGATGTGTAACACAATAGCAGCAAATTTCAGCAAACAGTCCTTTAAAAACTTTAAAAAATATAGGCCTTGTGCAGTGGCGAATCCAGGAAGAAACCAGAGGGTGGGCTCAAAACTTATAAGCTGGGCTAGTGGATTAAATTCCTTTTTAGGCCGAAATTAGGTTGGGTTTAGTAAGGCAGCCATTAACCTGTAGTCCTAGATTGCAAGTCAAACTAAACATTTCTCAGAATAATATTTACTGCAGTGTTTTTTTTGCAGAATATGCAATTTTGATCCAAATATTTGTATCTTTGTAGGGAAATAACAATAAACTATTAATTCTATTGCCCAAATTAGTTCATATTTTAAAGATTATAAATGTGAGGGCGTACAATATATCAGAGTTTTTAGGAATTATTTTAGTCTTTATTTTGTGTGGTTATGTAGTACTAGGAAAAAGTGAAGTAAGTTCATTTTCTCCAACATGACAGACAAGTGGCTAATTGAGTTGGTTACCCTGACGATCCTTCGTCCGTCCAGAACATATTTTCTTTTCTTTTTCAAGGACCATATTGTTGGATGCGGATGTATGTAGATGGGCTGTATGTTGAAGGTGTGCGTGTGTACATTTGGGTGGGCCGAGTAACAGCAGTAGTAGGATTTATGTTTTCATAGGACTTTTCTCAGAGATTACTGCTCAGTCTCAGACACTACCTCAGTTGTGCTGCAGAGGAGGAGGGGCCAATGCCGCGCGTTGACGCTCAGGGTGAGCCCATGCTACCGGTCGAGGATGAAGAGAAGGACATGTCTGAACAAGCTATGGTGCGGCGGGCACGCGCTGCGTTGCGGGGTTATGAGGAGTGGAGGGCGAGCCACCCGCTCAGTTCAAGTGTATGATTGTTGATTACTGATGCAGTACCTTCATTGATTATACTGTATGATTATTGCCTAGTGTGTTTACATGCATAAGCCCTTTTCTTAAATTCTCATCCTTTGCTTTTCTTAATTTTATTTTGTTTACACAGGTGGTGTGCATAACCTGTCGACAGGACTGCAACAGGCCCAATGAAGATGGGTTGACATTTACCATCAGGCTAGATGGGGACACTTCAGCTCTGGTATAAATAATCATGTCAATTTTACTTGTACTATGTTTGTTCCCCTCTACTTTGAAGATTAACAATATGTAGGAAATAAATAGCAATTAAATTCTACATCTACAGATCGTGCCATGCTACGCAAGGCACCAGTTCAGCACCATCCCAGACAGCTCATTGCTTTTTCAAGCGAGAGGGAGCCGCATGTGTGATTTTGGCATGTACAAAGGGAATTCAAGGGCGATCATCTGTGGTGAAAACTGGTGCAGGTTTGTTGAAGACTTCAACCTGCGAGAAGGTGACCTTGTCTCCTTCGATTTGACTGAAGACATTCCTATGGTGTACTGCTGCAACCTGCCAAGGACATGCGATCAAAACGAAGAGCGTAAAGATCCTCTAGAATTAGCTGTCATAACGAAGGGAATTAATCTTACGAAGCAAGAGGAGCGTAACCTACATGACCTTTTGGCGATGAAGAAAGGTTATATAGGTGCATTTTTTGTCCACCACTTCACCAAGTCGAACATAGGAGGAAAGACGATGGTATGTTTTTGGTGTACTAGTATTTTCTATTTTGTATGCAATTTTCTTTGTTTTTTCATGGAGAGAAAGTTTAATGATATGCTATTGTAGCTGAAACCAGTGAATACACTGATGTGTGTTTTTGCATATCCTTTTGTTTCCCATAACTGAAGATCCTTATGCAATATATGTAGATGTAGCTGAAGATCCTTTTGTTTACTGCTCCTTCACATATTTGATAATTTTTCTTCCTATGACGGTGCATACAGAGATTACCGGTGAAAGTTGTCAATGCCCTGAAGACCCCAGGAGATGGGGAGATACCGGGAGATGGGCTTGCTGGCATTCGGCTGTGCAAGGACAGTTTGATGCCGGTCAAGTACCACAAGTGTGATGATGGCCGCATCATCTTCGGCAAGGGATGGAGTGATTTTGTTGACAGTGAAGAGCTTAAGGTTCATAAAGCTGTTCTTTTCAGTTTCAAGACCACCACCCGTGAAGATCTTCAGATCGAGGTGGTTATGAACATGCTGACCGAGGAGCCACAAATGTAGCATGACAACGCAAGAGTGTCCTTTACACTAGGTATAGTGCAAAAACTATTGTGATAGCAGTTATGCATCTATGGGGTTACGTCTTCATTATGTCTTGGGTGATGATGACTATGAGAGGAGGACATGTTGCAGTTAGAGTAAATGCTAGGATTCGGCCCTATTCAGGACTCAAAATAGGTCTTTCACAGGTGGTTGCTTTATTTTCTGCTGTTTCCCTGGCTATAATCATGAACGATGGTAATGCAAATAGAATCGTTAAGGGGGTTTTATTAATATTTTAAATCATGGAGTTAAGATGGTAGAACTACCTATGAGTGTTTGCGTAGGAGACGCAGGAAGGGCATCAGTTGTGTTCTTGACTCTTTGGCAATGCAGGAATAATGCGAGATTACAAAATAAATGGTATAGTGATCTTATGATTCTTGTTTAGCTAATTTGCTTGTGGATCATGGGATGGTCTATATTGCAGATGAAGGTCGTAAACAAAGAGGTGCTGATGTTGGGAGCAAAGAGGTGATGATGGTCTATATGCGCACGCTAGAGCATGTAGCAGGTGAATTGTACAGTTCATCGCAAGTGTGGAGTCACAGGGTACTGCGGTGTCGCCTACGCATCTCTGCCGTAGTTTTATTTTTTGGACCTTCATGTTAAATCTGGCTGGGCTTGCTACCATGTATGATTTGTGCTGCTAGTTGATTACTTTAGTTTCTAGCTGTAGTTTGTATCAGGGGCTTGAAAGACCATGTGTTTTCCGTTAATGGAAAATCAGAGGGGGCGACCCTTCTTTTGATTAGAAAAATGAACTTTCTCTATGCAATTAAAAAATAAAATTTCTCTATTCAAACCCAGTTGAGAACAATATTCATTATAAATCTGAAATAATCTTTTGGAAAAAATGGCTATCGCATTCTGTGTATTCATTATAAATCTGAAATAATCTTTTGGAAAAAATGGCTATCGCATTCTGTGTATTCATTATAAATCTGAAATAATCTTTTGGTAAAAATGGCTATCGCATTCTGTATCATAACACTAAATTTTGTCTTTTTTACATGTGATACAAAAGTTGTTGGTTTTCCGTGAAACGAGTTTGTGTGCACGTAGAATGTCAAGATGTATGCGGGAATCTTTTTTTTTTCAGAATTTTGTGATATTTCAAAATATGTTTAAAACACATTTTAAAACCAGGAGCATATGCTTGGCAACCGGCACGGTGGTTCCTTGCATCTCTCTCATCAAGTTATCAGCAACATTGTTAGTATTTAATGAATTACTTCATCGTGAACAGACGCCTCCCAGAGATCATGTCTTTTCCCATTGTATAAACTAGCCGAATGCCCGTGTGTTGCCACGGAATAAAAAAAATATGAACACAAAACAATTATTCTACTTTAGAAATATGCATTGGGCATGACAATATGTGATTTGAATTCTGAAAATTTACTTTCGCTCTAGCATTTTGTTTTCCTTGTTGGACAGAATAGCACATCCAGAAAAGAGTGCAAAAGACTTAAACTGGGCTGCATTCGTTGAAGGTTCCTCATGTGGGAATTGTATCCAGTCTTGATGTAGGGATGGTACTTCATTTAGTAATACTAAAATTATTTGTCTTACACCACTATTGGCTAATCAAATTATTTGGGACATGTTCAGGGTAATGTAAAATTGACAAATATTGTAGGAACAACAATTGCTTACGCATCACACATATATGTTTTGACTAAAGAGATGTAGGCGTTATACTGTAACCTGTGAATCTTGCATATAGTTCAAAAGATATCAAATACAGTATATTTCCTTTCCATGTTTTTTTGCGGGGTATATTTCCTTTCCATGTTCTTCAGGAAGTCATTTTCGTTGTATGTTGTAGCTATAGTACATGTTATAAAGGTAGGCAGCTAGCTAAAAAGTAAAATGTAGAACTCGTAAACTTGTGATGCGCATGCTCATATTTGCTTGGCAGTTGAGTGATGGTTCTCTCCTCTGGCTATCGAATATCTGATCTCGTTGCCCGCCTCTTGGATGAGCAGAGTTAATTGCAAAAGCTGAGTCTCCTGTTGTCAGTAGAATTCTGGAGAAACCGTACCTTGGTATTTCGGTTGGTGCAGTCATAGTAGTGCAGTAGCAATGCATAGCTGACTCCATATCTACACACGACGTAATGTTTGCCATAGTATCTTTTATTGCAGTCCCTTCTGCAAGGCTATTATAGAGACAAAATCATCCATATGTCTGCAGTTGGCACTATTGGTATTGATACCTACAAATGAAACTGACTCTTACAATTTCACCATACGATCCTGAAACAAAATTATGTGACAGACAATTGAAAAAGGAACGAAACAACAATAACGCATCTCACTTCAGAATACTTGAACCATATTTGTTCCTGATTCATACACGCAGCTGAAGACTGAAATAGCATAAGCCCACCTTTCTTGACACTACAATCATTGACCAAATATGATACCTCAATTTCAGTTACTCTGATCTAGAAGGCTGACTCGAAACTGAACCTAGAATCAAATGAAAGCGAAACTGATTAAATAAACAAACAAATGATATATGATTTGAACATCATTCTGCAGTTACTGCCTTTCACTCCAAAGGACATTGAAAACCATACAAAATATAATTTGTACATCGCCAATTTTGGCTCTAGTAGCCTTTCTTCTGCGCTACTGGGCTGTCACCAAGAGCAGCTTGTGATCTCGGATTCTTGTGACAAAGGCAAACAAGCCTTGTTCCAGGAGCCAAGCCGGCACCCAACACCACCAGCAAGACAGAAGTGCTCATGGGAGAAACCGCAAAGGGGCTTGCTAAAAAAACTCAATCTGGATGGAGGCTTCGTGCAGGATAATGTTGGGGCCATGGTATGGTCATATGGGACGGTGAAGGAACGGTCATTTTGTCCACCAGCCAGAGGATCCCAAGTTTCTGTGACGCTATGGAGGCTGAGGCAAGTGCAATGCTTGCGGGTTCAAAAGTCCTGGGTGATCTCTACAGGGCCGCTGATGCTAGAAACTGAGTGTGCTGGAACAATAAAACGAATTACTTTAAGCTGACCAACCAAGAAACTAATTGAAATAGGAGATCTCATAATCCACTCCATTCGTTAATAAGGAAGAAATAAAACATGGACTATATAAATAAATCTGCAATAGTTAAGTTAGATGATAGCTCAGAACTTCTTCAGTTAGTACAATGAATCTCTTCATACATGTACGTATCTCTTCATAAATTCATAGACATGTCAGGTAACACGAACATGTTTCAGAATATTCTGTCCAGAAACTTGAAAAATTAACAGATTTGCTAATTTTCAGTCGGATGAAATTAATTCGTTTTCATTCATTTTTTAGTCCGTCCGATCCATCTGTCAAGATTCATGCTTTCCTCTTCTTTTTTTGCAACTCTGAGGTGGATTGTTCTTTTATCGGGCCCGCAACCTTCCCCTGGAGGCCCGTTAACCGTTTTTTAATTTTCCTTTTCTCCTCTAGCTCATTTGTCTTCGTTCCCATTTCGAGCGGCGAGTGGTTGAAGGCAGAGAGCCATGGCGGCTGGAGATCTCACTCACTGATCTCTCGAGGTCGAGCCGGTGCTTGGGTGTCTGGTGTCCCCCCTGGCCCCGCCCGGCTTGCTTGTCCTCAAGCGCTCGCAGAGGAAGAGGCGATCCCTGTGGTGATCCGGCTGCGCTGTCGTCTCTGCTTCGCTTGATTTCGCGGCGCTCCTCCCCATTCCCATGTGTTAGTCTGCGAGCCCTGTGTCCCCCTCCTCATCCACCATCCATCCTGTGGTTGATTTTGTAAGTATCCTCCCCCCTGTGTTCACCCCCATGTTTTTTCTGTTCGAGTTTTGGTAGATGCGGCGAATCCTAGATCATTCCCCTGTGCAGCGGTGGATCCTAGATGTTTTTGGATGCTGCAGGTGTCTCAGGTGTATGGTTGGATGTATTTGTAGTGGTGGATCCCTCCTGTTTTTTGTTGATTTTGTGCTTCTGGGCGCGCTTTAGTTGTCACTGTGACGAGTAGCTCCTAGTCCTAGATGTGTCCGTTCCCTCATGTGGATCCCTCTTGTAGGTGTCGTTGTGGAACCCTCCTATTTTGGAAGTAGTTGTTGAATTCCTAAATGTGTTCAATCCTCCCTGTGGATCCCTCCTGTAGTTTTTGCTGTGGATCCCTCCTGTTCGGTTGTATACATGGGCGGAGCTACACTTTGGCAATGGGGTCAAATGACCCCAATGGATTTATGTCAAACTAGTACTAAATTCATGGTAATCAAAGTGTATTCAGGGCTGAATACATGCACTATATGAAGATGACCCCCTTGACAAATATAACTGATTTTGCCCCTGGTTATAGATGCTGAATGTAGTTTGTGGTTTGTGTGGACTGTAAGTTTGTATGTCCCCTTTTGTCCTCTGCTAGCTTTTGTAGATGTACAGCCCCTTGTTGTTTGGATGCACATGCTGAGTCTCTTGGTCACACATTAAACATGCTGGAGTTTAGGTGTTGTTTCGGTGTAAATTTCAGTGCATTTATACTGTCGTCACAATTCATATTTACAGCAGATTTAGTGTAGTTCCAATGAATTTTGCTCTGGTATTACAGTGTAATTATAGTAAAATTAATTTATGATTACAGTGTAATTACGATGTTACTATGCTGTAATTTCAGTTTAACTATACTGGGCATTTCATTGTATGTATACTGTAATTTCAGTGATTTCATAGAGTATCTCACTTAAAGATTTTTTTTCCGGTTTGTCTATGTTTGGTAATAGCGGCTTTTACCTTATTTATTCTTTATTTTTTGGGTTTTTTCTATGTACTGTAACATCCATCCATATTCTATATGTTTTTTTGGCTTTGTCAATGTTTAGTGTTTAAGTTATGTTCCTTCAGTTAGTGGTTCACTGTAAGTTTTTGGTAGTTGTACCACTGTATGCAAATTACTTGCAATTCTACTGCAGTTACATGCTCAATTCTTCTCTTAATTGCACTACAAATGTACTGTAAATTACAATTGTAATTCGATCTAATTGTACTTTAAAACTCACTACATTTCCAACCACCATTTGCAATGTAGTACTGTCTATGTATGTTGGGTGGTTTGTCTATGTCAGGTAACATGATTTTTCTCGATAGTTTTGGTGGTTTGTCCATGTAGCACTCTCTTACTGTGAGAGCAATTGATGGTAAGAGTGTTTCGTCCGTAAAAACTGTATATCTTACTACTATAATTCTATTGCAAATTTACACTATAAACTCCACTGTAAAAATATAAATATACTAGTGTAACTGATTTGCATATGTTTCTACTGTAATTTACACTGTATATCTTTCACGGTGAACATGTATTTACATTGTAATTTTAGTGTAAGTCTACTGTAAACTACACTGTAAAGAAATTGAACATAATTACTATGTAACTCTACTCTTAATTACACTGTAAGTCTTCACAGTAAATACTATATTTGCATTGTAATTACACTGTAATTTTGGTGTAAGTCACTGTAAAGAAATCTACCAATTACACTGTAAATCTTCTCTAAACTACATTGTAAACCATAGCTTCTACTGTTTTTCACTGTAACTCCACCGCAAGTCTATTGTAAATTAATTGTTAATTCTCCTCTGCCACAATGTAACTGTACACATAGCAGATCTAGTCTTTTCACCATGTAATGTATGTACTTATTTCCTCCTTTTGTCTACAGAATGGACTAAAAAGGAGTACGTCCGAGGTTTTTGCGTTCATAGGGAAAGGAGAAGAAGAGGACAAAGGGGAAACACGAGGAGTGGCTGTCAGGTGTTTTTTATGTCTGTTTGGGTGTCGGGCGAGGGGGGCAGTTGAATGAGATACCCATCAGCGAGCAGCGGACATTCATTGTTCTGAACATACAACCGCAACTATTTGATTGGCTCAAAAATTTGAATGAATCCGAATTGGTTTTCAGCTGACTGTCCAATAGACAGCCCCTTGTGAATTTGACACTATAATTCATAGTGGGTTCTTTTAGTGTAATTACTTCATCTTATCATTGAATTTATTGTGTATTTTGTATAGGATTTCTTAGTGTAATTAAGATATCTTATTAGTGTAATTATACTAGTGTATTTTTACTCTATCTCTGTGATTTTGATTTACATTGTAAATTCTCATGGAATTTTAGTGTGGTATCACTGTAATTGTTTTTAGTGTAATTACTTTATCATGTCCCTGAATTTATACTGTAATTCATAGGGGATTTTTAGTGCATTTTACTCTATCTCATCAGTGTTTGTACACTGTAAATCTTAGTGGACTTATACTGTAATTACCTATTTTAGCAGTAAATTTACACTGTAAATCATAGTGGAAATTTAGTGTGATGTTCACTGTAGTTATAGTATGCTTTTGGTCTTTTGCTGTTATGCTAGAGCTATGCTTAGTTGGAACTGCTAGTCATTTTAGTTCATTGTTGTTTTGCTTATCGGTATTCTGTTGTTGTCATGCTTTTTTATTTGCTAATATGAGTTTTTGGTATTTTGTAGAGTGTGTGGAAAGTTTCCTAATATTTTTTGTTAGTTCTATTTTTCCAGTTTATGTGTAATTTCTTTTGATAGGCTCCATGTTGTCTATGTTGGGGAACAAACTATCCCTTCACATTCTATATTTTTCTGGTTTGTGTGTGGATGTTTTACAGTGATATGTCCTTTAGTTTTGGGTATTTATGTTGTTAGGAAGAGGGAGTTGCGTGGCAGTGAAATTCTTAGGGAAATTCATACGGTAGAATTACTTGTAAATTACAGTGTAAATCTATTATAAATTACATTCTAATTCAACTGCAATACTACTGTATTTACACTCTCAATCTACTGTAAAATGTCACCAGGATTCAGCTGTAATTATATTGAATTTAAAGTGTAATTCTAGTGTAAATTAAACTGCAAATCTACTGCAATTACTGTGAAACTCACTGCCATTTGCTATTTAATACTACTGTATTTTACACTGTAGTTCTACTACAAAATACACTGTATTTACACAGTAGTTCTAGTGGTCTATCACTGTAATTACAGTTTGCTTACATTGTATTTTCAATGGTCTAGCGATGCAATTCAAACTGTAATTACAAAGGATTTTTCACTCTGGTCCACTACTGTAATTTATATTGCTTACCACTGAAATTTTAGTGGTCTAGCACTGTAATTACAGTTTGTTTACACTGTAATTCCAATGGTCTAGCGATGTAATTCGAACTGTCATTACAAAGGATTTTTCACCCTGGTCGACTACTATAATTTCTATTGCTTACCACTGAAATTTTAGTGGTCTGGCACTGTAATTACAGTTTGCCTGCCACTGTAAATTCCTTGTCTGCCACTGCCAATGTAATTTAATTTGACAGGTTCCTTTTCTGTTCCTCTGTAACTACAGTGTAAAAACACGGGAAATACACTTTGGTTCCTGGTTGTATATGCACCCTATATGGGGATTTTTTTAATATTTTAATAAAAAGTCAAAATAGGTAACAACTATTTTGACAAAACACTTGACTTACTTTTGCACTGATATATAAATGTCAACGAAAAAAAAACAAAAGTTGACCTCACAGCAAAAAAGACAAAATTTATTTGCTATTATAGGTCACTATTCACACTATTTTAGCCAAAAATTTGTCTTTTTTGAAAAGAAGTCAAAAGAATATTTTTTTGTGGATTTTATTTCTCACGAGTACACTAGAAGGTCAAGTTTATTTCAAAAGTATTTTCAAGAATTTTTGACTTTTTGTTGAATTACTAATTTTTTTTCCATATAGGGTGCATATGTCCCCATAGACCAAAAGTTCCCCTCCGTAAAAACACTTGTTACTTTGTGTAGGATCCCCTCATCTGTATATGTTCTACTCCCTCTGTACCGTGTTATTTGTAGCTGGAGTAACATTCAATGAAGTAATGAATGCTAGTTCTTATTTGATCTTGATCTCTGGATTTTAAGTTTATAACTAGAGTGCTCTGTGGATTGTGATATGTCTTTCTCTTTGGTAGCAACCTGTTATGGGGTTGTTAGGCCTGGCTGTTTAAGCAACAAACATACCTTGTAATGTTTTATCCATTATGCCCTAGTTCTCGGCATTTTTTCTTCCATGTATTTATATATATTTAGGAAATAGTTTAAACTATGGTTAGACTGAGGAAGGGTATTGGTAAGGGCATTCTTGCTGCTTGTCCCGAAGAGTCTGATGGCGATAAATTTGTTCCCAATGATTTTTCTGAGGGCGATTCTTTCCAAGCTTCATTGCTTTTCTAACAGGAGTAAGTTTGTAAACTTCATCATAGTTTCTGATTAGTGTACAATCTTTGTCAGTGCCAAAGTGTCTAAAAATACAGTCATAGCTTACTGATAATACAACATTCCTAGATTTTTTTTGTTCAAGCATTTTTTCCTAAATGATTTCATATCTTTCTGAACATGCTCCCCCAAATATTTTTTTATTTTGTCCATGTGCTGTAACTGTAGTTATGTTTTCAGAAACTCTCGAGTAGTTTCTCTGTTTATGTCTCCCTAGACTACTTTGGTCCTAGTATTCTTCCTAGTTCTAGTGTTCTTTTTGTGACCCATAAGTACAGTTCCAGAGTTCAATTTTTTGGTCCCTGCAGCAAGTAAGTGAGGATTTGAACTGTGTTATATTTCCTAACAATTTTAATAAGGTTTTTTCATGATTATCATGGCTATGATCTTAGATTTGGTTTGTGAATCTGATGTGTATTTTCAGCTATGTAATGATCGATACACGGTTGTTTCTTTGAGATGTACACATGCATGAGAGAGATCTGTTTTACTCTGCTAGATGTGTGGTGAATGCAATAGAAGGGGGTGTTTAGCTGTGAATCCTTTGCTTCTTCAGACATGAATCCATGATCTCCTTCAAGCTGGTGTCCCAGATCATGGAGGAATGCTCCCCCCCCCCAGCGCGCTCTTCTTTTTATGCTGTTTTGGTGTGTCTACCTTTCTCCCCCCTTTTGCTGGTTTTTCTGCCTGGGTTGGAAAACAAGGGGATGAACCTGTTAAATTTCTGTTTGAACTACACATTCCGTTTAAAAGTGGGACATGAAAAGGGTCATACAGGGGATAGGGACAGGGACAGGTGACAGTTGTCACATTCTAGTTGGCTGAAAAATCCGACTGAAACCCAATTGGTTTTCAGCCGGATGTCAATTAGACAATCCCAAAATTAAATAAAAAGAGGAGCAGTTGTCTATCAGGCCTTTTAACTGTTTATAACTATATACAGATTTCTTTCTCAATTCATTGGGAAAATTTATAGATGCAATAATTCTCAGTGTATAGTACCATGATTTAAATCAACCTACTGTCATCAAACCCACTGATTATATATCAGGAGAGGCATTTATAAGAGGTTCTCCAAAAGAAAGCTTTTATATTAAAATGAACTGGGTGCAAAGAACATGAAAGTAACTTTGGACAATTTTTTTGGCTGAACCGGCTACGCAAGAAGAATCTCTGATTAAAACATGAGTAGCTATCTTGTTGTCAGTGTACACCCGAATCTAAGACTTCTTGTGATAACAAAAGCACAGATCAGCTAATATTACGTCGTGGGAAATTGATGCACTAAGACTGCATCATGTATCGACAATGAGATACAAAGGATCATAAGCATGTATGAGCATTTGATGTTGCAACAACTGAAAGCAACGCTTGATGTGAGCAGAAAATGCGAAGCTGTCTATGCAACACAAAATAGGTGCACTACAGTCATTGAGTCTCCATCGCTACTCCACGAGACTAACACACAGACCAACAGACTAACAGAGCATAGTAGCGGTTATGAACGGAATCTTCACAAGACAAAAAGAAATGACAGGAGGAATGACCTGCCGACCTCCAATCCAAAGCATATAAGGGAACATAACCAAAATTTGAGAGATCATGAGAGGAAGAATGCTTACGAAGAAGATCTTCTCCTTGGCACATGTCCTGGAGCTTGGTAACATCCGACGCCGCTGCATTCACCCCCAAGGAGCTGGCGCCGCTGCTAGTGTGGTTGTGAAAAATCCCGATGCTTCTCCTGTGGGCACCACCCTCTGCCTGCTCGGCCCGCCGCCTCTCTGTTTCCCCCACAACGAGAGCCACGTCCCTGTCTTGCAAGGTGACTGGTGAAGATTGAGGAAGCAGCGAGGTCCTGCAAGAGATGACGGCGACACTAACATTTCCTAGATGGCCTTTCCCATGCTGCTTTCTTCCTCCTCCTCTGCCACTGTCGTCATGGACAGGAGGCGACATTACCTCACCGCTCGGAGCAACCCGTAGATGGAGAACCGCCTCGCATCGTCTCGGTGGATGGTGTCAACCCAGGATGCAGGGGCATGGCGGTATGGCGGAGACGACGTACATACCTTGGTGGCGAGCTGGCCGGCTTCTTCCCTGGCTGACACACTCTCAGCGAGCAGCCTCCTCCTCATTCGTCTGCCCTCCTCCACGGCTACACCTGCCCCACAAGGTTGCACTCGTATACCACCCGGCCATCGGCTGCACGATCTAGGCGGCGAGCAGGTTGTACAAGTGCGGCGTACAGGAGCTGCACGACGGCGACCGAGATGAGCATCAAACGGCGATGGAGAAGGGTAGGCCATCGTGGCAGATGCGTGTGTTGGCGGGGGACGCGGGCCGGCAGCGGCAGCGATTTTTATGTGAGATGCAAATAGAGAGAGGGGATCAGGAGCGGGAGGGGCACTGAGAGAGGGCGTGGATGTGGAAGGTTGCGTGCCTGGGTCGCGGTTGTTTCCCGATTTATTTTACGGTGTTCATTTAATCACGCGGAGGAAGGGAAGGGCACGAGCGGACGTGGGTGCCTGCGTGAGTGGGATGAGGTATCGATAGCGTGAGAAGGAGGTCGAACCATCACGACGTTCGATTCACCTTTAATAATAGAGGTGCGTGGGTCGCGGTTGTTTCCTGATTTTTTTTCCGGTGTTCATTTAATCACACGGAGGAAGGGAAGGACAGAGCGGACGTGGGTTCCTGCATGGATGGGATGAGGTATCAATAGCGTGGGAAGGAGGTTGAACCATCACGACGTTCGATTCTTCTTTAATAATAGAGATATGTACTTCATCATGAATAAAGGATAGACTAAAATCATTTTGTTCGATTGTCTTGCTCGATTACATATCTCTCTCATCACATTAGCAATACAGATTAGGCCATCCCTGGCGCTTACGGATGTGTTGTTGCCGCTGATGGCCACATGCAGAACATCACTTGTTTGAACAGGAATGAGAAGTCATCAAAAACAGGATTCAGAAAGGTAAGAAATAGAGAACTGCAACAGAGTGTTCTTGGGTACTGATGGCTCGACATATGACCATGATCGCACGATTGTGTTCACTCGTGCAATGGAGTATCGTGCCAATAGCCATTGCAGGGCAGCTGTTGAAAGGAAGTGAACATAATTGTGCGGTTATGTCGAGCCATCAATACCACGCACCAATACCAAGCTACCGCCGGCGAGCCCCCGGTGCGCTCGTCGTCGCCGCTTGAGAGAGTGTGGGGAGAACGCGAGAGAGAAACAGTATGAAGGAGCGGGCTGCCTGTTTTGTGGGGTCGTCTTACCATGTTGGCGACTGGTCAAAATCGTGCCTAGTCAGCACCTAGACTGGGTCCGCCGAGAGAAGGGATAAATTTTGCCTGGTTTCGTAAGGTACAGTTGGTTGCTGATTTATTTGATCCTGTCATGGGTCAGGTGGGATGTGCAATTGGTTCAGGACGCCAGATGCCGAGGCAATCCTAAACATGCCATGGCCGAGTAGAGTGTGATGACATCTGAGTATGGACATGGGAGAAGAATTGTGTATTCTCAATAAGATCCGCGTACAAAGAAGTCATGAGCATGAGGTATAATGATGGGAGATTTTATGGTGCATTATAATACACCAGAGCACATGTATTATATGGCTGATCTAACGAATGAGAATAATTGGGCCTTTTTAAGCCCAAGGGTATTTCCGACCTAATTTTTTTAATCTTTAATCGGCCCAATTTGGTTCAGGGGTATTATCGTCCTAAATTTTTCGATTAAATTGATTGCATCAATAAAGCACTTCATTATAGAGGTCCCATCATCGTGCGTACTCTTTTGAATTTCGGTTCGAGCAGTTCGTCCTCTCTCCTCCTCTCGAGCCCTAACCTCGGGCGCCCTCGATCGCCGCCGATCGCCTCCGGCGCCCTCGATCGCCCCCGGTGCCCTCGATCGCCGCCGATCGCACTCGCCGTGTCTACCCGTCCTGCTCCTACTCCCCCTCACTCCCTCCATCGCAAGTCACCCCAGTCGGGTCGCGGCGCCAGATCTTCCGACAAGCCGCTAATCCACTCCTTCCCCGAGCGGACGCCACCTTCCCCGACCCGAGAGGCCAGATCATCCTCATCGACGTGCATCAACTTTTTCACGCCGGATCTTCGCTGTAAGTGCCTAGCCATCTCAAATCTTTTCTGGCCCCTTCTGCATATAGAACCAATAGGGGTCGGATTTGATTCGGGTTTAGGATATGTCATGTGAGGTTTAGGGTTTATCGTTTCAGAAAGTTGTGAGGAGATTTCGGTCGGATTTGGTTAGGGTTTAGGATACGTCATCTGAGGATTAGGGTTTATGTTTTCAGAAAGTTGTGATGAGATTACGATTGAAAGGAAGTGTAAGTCGGATGTAGCTACGACATATTGAAGGACTTAGTTAGGATTATGTGGCATGAGAAAGTTGTCAGCAGATTTGGATTCAAAGGAAGTTATTTTGGATTTAGTTAGGAGATACTTTTGAATTGAGTTTTGAGATATTTTGGATTTAGTTAGGAGATAATTATTTTGTATGGAGTTTGGACTTATTTTGGATTTAGTTAGGAGATAATTTGGATTTAGTTAGGACATACTTTTGGATTTTGTTACGAGATAATTTGGATTTAGTTAGGAGATAATTTTGAATGGAGTTTGGAGATAATTGATCTATCAGGGTGGATCTATCAAGGCATTTGAAGGACTCGTGGACTTTGGATTTAGTTAGGAGATCATCAGTTAGAGCTAGTACAATCAATTACAAATTTCTGGATTTAGTCAGGGCATATTTACTTACAGCTTTTGAAGGACTAAGTTAGGTACATGAATCCGATATGAAAAATTAAATCAATTATTTAAGCAGAATAGTGCATAATTTCGGTAACGTATGCTATCCATCCGTAATATTGACTATCTGTTTTTGCTGGCAGCATAACGACATGGATGATAAAGTCAACGATGGCAAAAACTTGGGTGATACAGGCAAGGACGACAAGGACATGGGTCATAGAGGCAACAAAGGCAAAGGCATGGACCCCAAAGAAATGGATGGTATGTGCATGGATGATAAGGATAATGAGGATGCAGGCAAGGATGTCATAGACATGGATGATGTACACATACAAGGTAAAGGAATTGATAATAAAGGCATGGCTGGTTCAGACCTGAATTAGTGTATGGAATACTTAGAGATTGTGAAGAAGATGTTCAGAACTGAGGAAGAAGCCTACATGTTCTACGTAGGCTATGCGAGAAAAAAAGGATTTGATGTTAGAAAGGATGATCTGAAGTACAGAGGTCCGGGTCCGAAACAAAATGCATACAGAAGGACATATAAGTGTTGCAAACAAGGATGGCGGGCCCTTAAGCACTTTAACAGAACTGAAAGAAAAAGAACACCGAGGGGTCTTTCTCGGTGTGGGTGTCCTGCTCTTTTTCAGGTTGAGCTACAAGATAGCAGTGGCCTCTGGTTCATCAAGAATTTTGTGGACAAGCATAACCATCTGTTTGTCCCTGCTGACCTGGCTCCGTACTTGTCGGCTCATCGTAGAATGACTGACACACAAAAGGCCGATGTCATCGAGTATGCTGTCGGTGGACTTCGAACACATCAGATTATGAATGTAATGGAGAAGAATGCCGGAGGTCCCGACAAGCTTGGATTTATAGATCGAGATCTATACAACTATGTTTCAGTCCAGAAGAAGCGCAAGATAGAAGGCAGTGACGCTAGATATTTGCTCACCTATATGATTGCACGGAAAAAAGCAGACCCGGAATTCTTTTTCAAATACACAAAAGACAACGAGGGCCATTTGAGGAACATATTCTGTGCTGACTCACAATCCCGCATTGACTATGTTGCCTTTGGTGGTGTCGTGGTGTTCGACAGTACATATCGGTCTAACAAGTACATGCTTCCGTTTGTTCCATTTGTTGGTCTGAACCATCACTGCAGCACAGTTTTGTTTGGGGTCGGTCTAGTGTCAGACGAGACAGTTGCATCATACCAGTGGCTTCTTCATGTATTTTTGGAGGCAATGTCCCAGACGGCACCAATTTCAGCAATCACCGATGGGGACGGTGCAATGGCTAAAGCAATAGCTACTGTCTGGACCGGAACAAATCATCGTTTGTGCACATGGCATATCGAGGAGAATATGGTGATGCACCTCCGCGAGGAAAAGCTGGAGCAATTTAGGGAATTCATTTACCGTCGTTGGGATGTTGATGAGTTTGAGAAAAGATGGGATGCTTATAAGGTTCGGTTCAAAATAAAACCAACGGGTAAGAGGTCGTCATGGGTTAACAGGATGTACGAGCTGCGACACAAATGGGCTGTTGCGTACACAAAGGGTAGATATTTCCTAGGCATGATGATTAATCAGAGGAGTGAGTCTCTCAACTCAAGGCTTCATGTGCACCTGAACAAGAAGATGCAGCTTGTTGATTTGTTGCAGCATGTTGAGCACTGTGTATCCATAATGCGTAAGACTGAAGCAGCATTAGACGCAGTAGCAACACATACGATACGCTTCACTAAGCTGAATGCACACCCTCTGGAGATTGCTGCCTCTTATATTTATACAACTATGATGTTTCCAAAGGTAAAGCGTTAGATTGTCGAAGGGATAAATTGGCAGGTCACGGACTGGGTAGCATGTGATGGTTTGGTCGTGTTTGGAGTTTTGCGCAAAGCCCCATATGATAAAGCCCCATATGGCAGGGATGCTAGAGAATTGCAAGGTAAGGAAGGTAAGTATGCTGAGGACTTGCATGCAAAAAAACTGGATGCTGAGGATCCCAATGACTTGGAAGGTAAGGATGCTGAGGACTTGCATGCAAAAAACTTGGATGCTGAGGATCCCAATGACTTGGAAGGCAAGGATGGTGTGGACTTGCATGCCAAAAACCTGGATGCTAAGGATCCTAATCACTTGGAAGGTAAGGACAGTGAGGAGTTGGAGGCAAAAAAGTTGGATGCACAAGGTGTGGATGCTAAGCCTGTGGATTTTATATATCACGTGACTTGTCTGTTTACAGGAGCAAGACTGGATGATGCAGCTTGTAAATGTAAAAAGTTGGAAAGTCATGATTACCCATGCGCACATATATTCTGCGTTCTGGATCATCTTGGTGTACGCACATTTCCAAAAAATTTTGTCAAGAAAAGATGGACAATGCAGGCCAAGCCAGCGTTCCCTTCTTCGAGGACTGCGAATACTCATGTATGGTCTGATCACATGAATAAGTATCATCAACTATGCAACATGGCTACTGACGCTTTATTCACAGCCACAACTAGCGATTCATAGTCAGAACAGGTGATGGAGTTCCTCCGGAGTATATTGGTTGATGGAGAAAAGACTGATTTGGATGAAGGCCATAAATTGTTTGTTCCTTTGCCGGCATACTTCTCTGCTGCTCGCGAATGCTACACTGATGACGTGGAAAATCCAATCAAAATAGTTCCAAAAGGGAGACCAACTACCGAAGAATCGAACAAGAGGATTAAATCCAGGCGCGAGCGGATGAGAGGGAAAAAAGCAACGAAGTTAGTGCACATGTTTATCTCATTGTTCATTTCCATACATGCTTACAATGTTAATATCTTCTCTCTTTTTCTTCAATTTACTCAGGAACAAATCGAGGAAATCAAAGGTCACAAGGAGGAAGAAGCGAAAAGACAAAGACTCAGAGACAGAAGAAGACACAGATTCAGATATAGAAGAAGAGGAAGATTCAAAAAAAGCAACAAAGTTAGTGCACATGTTAATCTCATTGTTCATTTCCATACATGCTTACCGTGTTAATATGTTCTCCCAGAGAGTGTTCACATGTTTTTCTTCAATTTACGCAGGAAAAAATCAGGGAAATCAAATAGCACAAGGAGGAAGAAGCAAAAAGAAGAGACAGCGTCAGATACAGAAGAAGAGACAGAGGCAGATACAGAAGAAGAGACAGAGGCAGATACAAAAGAAGAGGAAGATTCAGGTACAGAAGAAGAGGAAGATTCAGGTACAGAAGAAGAGGAAGATTCAGATGCAGAAGAAGAGGGAGATTCAGATGAGGAAGAAGAGGAAGATTCAGATGTAGAAGATGGTGGGCTGAGGAGGGCTAGAAAGAGACCATTGGAGGTTCCATAAGAGGATTACGCAAAACCAAACAAGTGGGCATTAGCATAATTATGCGTACTTAAACATGTTTTCGAATGCTGGATGCAGATTCATCTATTTCATTTTTTGCAGGAAACGCAAGGGTGCACCAAATGTCAATGCTGGGAGGACGAAAAAGAACGATGACAAGGGTGCGCGAGGAAAACCAGTGAAGTTAGTGTTTGTACTTACATGTCCGCTCTAGAAGTCGGGTATTTTCTAGTACTGTGTTGACGTTTCTTAACTTTTCCAGGAAAGACTCTAGTAAGGGCGGTAAAGAACAGGCCAAAGGGGTGATGAAGACAAAAAGGCCTGATAGGAATGTACCACAGGCTGAGCGAATAAGAGCTGTCAAGTTAGCTTCTGTAGCTATGAAGAGAAAATCAGTGAAGTTAGTGTTTTTTCTTTTATAGTGTACTGTACATGCTCAAATCTTTTGCTATCCTATTAACAAACGTTGTTTCATGCAGAAAAGCTAAAGTGAAGTCGAGACATGATGTTTAGATGCACAGGGTCAAGCAGAGAAAACAAAAGGATTTCAGGGGTCGAAAAATTGAGAACAAACTAAAGTAGACAGTTTTCCATGCAGTGATCCACCTTGTTTCTCATGTATTAGACCTATTTGATGGACTGCCACTATTTTTCTGAATTCCTCTTTTGATTGGTACACCCTCATTTTATTATGGACGGGTCGACATGGTAGGCTAGTTATGATTTATCAACATCGATGAAACAATGCATTTTTAGTGCAGTTGGTTTTCTGTATTTTTTTCATTTCTTACATAATATATTGCTGAAATTTATTCAAAGTGTAGTCAAATTTCATACTTGAAATATAAAATAGAAACCGAAAATTTATATATATAAGAAAATAGAACGTTAATAGAAACCTCGTTTTCAAATAACATTGAAAATCGTTTATTTTCAAATAGAAAATAAGCATACTGATATTTTAAAAATAGCATGCTCATTTGAAAAAAAACATGTTCAATTGAAAATAAAATATAATGAATATGCTGATTTAAAAATATCATGCTGATTTTAAAAATAGCATGCTGATTTTAAAATTATGCTACTTTTAAAATAACATGCTAATTTCAAAAAGCATGCTAATTTTAAAAACGGTATGGTACTTTTAAAAATATAATGCTCTTTTCAATATGCTACTTTTAAAATAGCATGCTGTTTTTGAAATCAGCATGATATTTTTAAAAAATAGCATGCTTATTTTAAAAATATAATGCTTTCAATATGCTACTTTTAAAATAGCATGCTGATTTCAAAAATAACATGCTGATTTCGAAAATAGCATGCTGATTTCAAAAATAGCATGTTGATTTCAAAAATATCATGCTGATTTAAAAAAAAATAGCATGCTAATTTCAAAAATAGCATGCTCATTTCAAAAATAGCTTGCTGATTTCAAAAAAAATCATGTTCTTTCGAATATGTTGTTTTTAAAAATAGCATGCTGATTTCAAAATAACAGCCTCATTCTAAAAATACAACATCGTTTTTAAAAATATAACGTTTTTTTTAAAATATAACGCTGTTTTTAAACTTATTTCATAAAATACATGCTTTTTAAAATATGCTGTTTTGAAAGCAGCGTGCTGATTTTGAAAACAACATATTTTTAATTACGCTTTTCAATAGATAGCATGTTTTTTTAGTATATACTGTTTTTCAAATAAAAAAAACATCATTTTGAAAATAGCATGCCATCTCGAAAGTAACAGAAACAGGTCTCGCTCTTTGTTTTGCATTTCATTTTTTTGTGCGACACACATACAAACCGCATTTTCAAAATAACTCGTACTAGCCAACACAAAAACCTCGTTCAAAAATGAAAGTAGTGTCTAATCCATTTGAAACCCGGTTAGATTTGATTCTAAAAATACTAGCATCACTGTGGCAAAAAAGGTAATATAATTGCAGTCCATAAAGATAATTATATCAAGGAGGGTACCAGGGTGCGTTATATATATAGACTTGCATAGCAAGTACATTACGCCACATAGGGTTCATACTACCACCAAGTTACTACCAAGTTCCACTTACTGGACGATCTTCATATCCAGTCGGACCCAAAAGTTATACCACCAAAGTACTAGTTACTACCAAGTACCAATTACTACTAAGTTGCACTTACTGGACCCTAAAGCTGATACTACCAACTTACAGTTACTAGCTAGTACATACAGATTATAAAACTAGCATCAAACTACTGCGGCGGGTCAACGAATCCTCATGCCACTAACCATGTTCACCCTAAGCCCACCTCCACTCCTTTCCATGAACCTGAAGATAGCCATTTGATCTTCTTTCATTCTGGCGCCCTCAATGACTTCTCTCCAGTTCTTCGTCATGATCGCTCGCCCGTCCTTCTTTCCCATCTTGAACAAGACCTTTTTATTACCTTCAAAATGTTCGCTGGTGACACGCACAAGCATGGGCTTTCGCAGATAATCTTTGAGGTAGGCCTGACTGTACTCCTTTGAGAAGCACTGATTGCACAGGGAAATAAATAATGTTACATAAAAAATGAAGTATAATTTGCACAAAAAAATAAGAATGATTTGCACAACCACGCCCGTCCTCCTCTCTGTCTCTACATGATGGCATTTTCACTAGTGAAGTATGATTTGCAAAAAGAAAAGTCCAAGTGTTTACCATCTTGCTCTTCCCTCTGATGACTGCCGAGCGAGTGACGGTGCTGACATAGTATAGTATGGGAGGTTGGCACTGCTTTACTATGGATTTAAGATAGTCCCACCGATCCTCGTTTAGCAATACATGGTTGCCGTAGAAGATGCGATCCTTGATAGTTCCTTTTCTCACATGGTATCCCGGACCTGTATAAAAAAATTAAGATGACAGAGTAGTAAATAATTTCATATGTAAGATCTAGAACATCAGCATTGGGTTAATGATCAATGCCTACTCCAATGATCAAGAAATGAAGGACATAGATAACCCAATCACATCCACCCAGCAATATCTCGTAGAAACATGGGCAAATTGAATATTTGATTTATTTAAAATAACAACTAAACACTGCTCTATGTAAGCTCTAGTTCAGTCAATGTTGATTTGGAAGGTCATTTAGAACCCAAACAGAGTAATTTGTGGTAATCAAGTGTCACTCAAACATCAACTTTCGATATTTCATGGTTCATTTAATATCTGACCAACCAAATAGAACTTTACTCCGTAGTGCCAGGATAGGATCGTGGCCCACATCTCCATCTCCATCAGAACTATCATCAGTGTCATAGTCGCTAGTGTTGGGGAACGTAGCATAAATTCAAAATTTTCCTATGTGTCACCAAGATCTATCTATGGAGTCATCTAGCAACGAGGGAGGAGTGGATCTACATACCCTTGTAGATCGCGCGCGGAAGCGTTCAAGAGAACGGGGTTGATGGAGTCATACTCGTCGTGATCCAAATCACCGATGATCCTAGCGCCGAACGGACGGCACCTCCGCGTTCAACACACGTATGGAGCAGCGACGTCTCCTCCTTCTTGATCCAGCAAGGGGGGAGGAGAGGTTGATGGAGATCCAACAGCACGACGGCGTGGTGGTGGAAGTAGCGGGATTCCAACAGGGCCTCGCCAAGCGCTGCGGGAGGAGGGAGATGTGTCATGGGAGGGAGAGGGAGGCGCCAGGCCTTAGATATGGTTACCCTCCCTTCCCCCCACTATATATAGGGCCAAGGGAGAGGGGGAGGGCACAGCCTTGCCCCTTCCTCCAAGGAAGGGTGCGGCCAAGGGGGGGGAGGAGTCCATCCTCCCCAAGGCACCTCGGAGGTGCCTTCCCCTTTTAGGACTCTCCCTTTTCCTCTACTCTTGGCGCATGGGCCTCTTGGGGCTGGTTCCCTTGGCCCATATAGGCCAAGGCGCACCCCCTACAGCCCATGTGGCCCCCCGGGGCAGGTGGCCCCACCCGGTGGACCCCCGGGACCCTTCCGGTGGTCCCGGTACAATACCGGTGACCCCGAAACTTGTCCCGATGGCCGAAATAGCACTTCCTATATATAATTCTTTACCTCCGGACCATTCCGGAACTCCTCGTGACGTCCGGGATCTCATCCGGGACTCCGAACAACTTTCGGGTTACCGCATACTAATATCTCTATAACCCTAGCGTCACCGAACCTTAAGTGTGTAGACCCTACGGGTTCGGGAGACATGCAGACATGACCGAGATGACTCTCCGGTCAATAACCAACAGCGGGATCTGGATACCCATGTTGGCTCCCACATGTTCCACGATGATCTCATCGGATGAACCACGATGTCAAGGACTTAATCAATCCCGTATACAATTCCCTTTGTCTAGCAGCACGATACTTGCCCGAGATTCGATCGTCGGTATCCCGATACCTTGTTCAATCTCGTTACCGGCAAGTCTCTTTACTCGTTCCGTAACACATCATCCCGTGATCAACTCCTTGATCACATTGTGCACATTATGATGATGTCCTACCGAGTGGGCCCAGAGATACCTCTCCGTCACACGGAGTGACAAATCCCAGTCTCGATTCGTGCCAACCCAACAGACACTTTCGGAGATACCTGTAGTGTACCTTTATAGCCACCCAGTTACGTTGTGACGTTTGGCACACCCAAAGCACTCCTACGGTATCCGGAAGTTGCACAATCTCATGGTCTAAGGAAATGATACTTGACATTAGAAATGCTTTAGCATACGAACTACACGATCTTTGAGCTAAGCTTAGGATTGGGTCTTGTCCATCACATCATTCTCCTAATGATGTGATCCCGTTATCAACGACATCTAATGTCCATGGTTAGGAAACCGTAACCATCTATTGATCAACAAGCTAGTCAACTAGAGGCTTACTAGGGACATGGTGTTGTCTATGTATCCACACATGTATCTGAGTTTCCTATCAATACAATTATAGCATGGATAATAAACGATTATCATGAACAAGGAAATATAATAATAACTAATTTATTATTGCCTCTAGGGCATATTTCCAACAGCTAGAGGTGTCGTCATAACCGCTATAGCCGTCACTCCCACGTGAAGTGCCATCTGAAGCATCATCTGAGGTGGTTCGGTGATCACTCTCTTCACTGCTGATGAGGATGGTTTCCCTTGCCATTCAAACCTGTTGCATGCATTGCAATGAACAAATGTTAGTTATTGATATATGAAATCAGCCTTCCATTATGACTTGTTAACACCATATACAATGTGAATAATCTTTTCGCATACTTCTTGCTAAGTACGTAGTTCATGTATAAACATCTACACGAAAAAGCTAGTCGACAACTATTCGCACGACTAGTGGTTAGACTCATAATCATTGGGTAGACATAACCAATTAGGATATTTCAAGGTTACAATTTTGTGAGCTGGACAAGAAAACTTGGTAACCAACCAATTAGTAGCCATGTAAAAATGAACCATGATTGACTGCTCTCATCGAGCAATACGTGAAACTATAACTGATCTGCCTTTGATCACTGCAAATTTCCTGATGGGCTGTTGTGTGGTACCATCAGGTAATAAATATAAAGTCTTTAAATTATCCAAACAAAACAAATAATGCATTTGCTGCTGTACATAACATTTTTAGAGGTAGCTGTGGAGGTTAATTTTACAATTTCCAGTGAGAATAAGGACATGATAGAATCTCTCAAGCAAGATGACATCATAGTGAAGGCTATGAGAACGAGCAAGGTATGCTGACCAATTGTCACCCTTTTGTATACTTGCTATTTATTTACTCATTACTACCCATACCAACAAGTAAAATCATGATTATGAAGTATAATGTCAGAAAATCTAACAGTGAGGAATTTGTTGCAATGTGTACTACTAGCTCACAGGAAATTTTCATTGACCCCAACAAGCCCATACCATATCTTGGAGATAGGCTGACATAATTCAAGTAAGCAGTAACAACAATCAGCAAAAATATGCACCAACCAAAAATATTACATGTGTGCACATATCATCAAAAACATGCACCAATCAAGAGCAGTCTATACTTGACAAATCCTTCAAAATATGCACTAATCATCATACTACCATCGAGTAATACATGAAACTATAACTGATCCTCATTCCATCATTACAAATTTCCTCATGGACTACTTCTGTGCTCGCCTTTTTAGTTTTTAATAACTAAGCATCAGCAAATACATATACACAGTCTTCAAACTATCCCAACAAACCAAAACATGTGTATGCTCCTGTGAATATACTTTTTCTATATCTAGCAGTGGGGGGCCATTTTCCAGGGGAAAAAGTACTTGATAGCATCTGTCAAGCAAGATGATAGCATAGTGAAGGCTATGTTGACGAGCAAGGTATGCTGGCCAACACCCACCTTTTTCTCTTACTTGCATGAAAGTGTTTACCCATTACTACCCATACAAACAAGTAAAACCATGATTACGCAGTACATTTTCAGATTATCTTGCTGTAAAATTACTTGTTGCAATATGACCTACTAGTTGACAGTAAATCTGCGAATACCCGAAACATGCACACAAGCAAGTGTCAGATTTTAACTTGGGCGATGCTGCTAGATCGCAAAATTAAGGTCAGATCGACATTAGAAGGGCAGGGAAGATCAATCTTACCTGCGAAGTGGTACCAGATGGGGCTGGAGTAGACTTGTTCGAAGCTGGCACCACCGGAGCTTCGGGCGGCGCGACAAGGATTGAGGAGAAGAGGTGCCGTTGTCGGACCTTGCTGTCGATGAAGCGGTGGAGAATCGTGGCCGGAGCAGGGGGAGTGGGTGGCCTCGCGGATCCGGTCGATTTGACGACGACGGGGGCGGCCAAGGTGACGTCTTGGCAAACCCTAGCCGTCGCCCTCCGCGTCGCCTCTCTGTCTCTGCAAAGAATGAAGTGTGGTGGGATTGGGAATGGGGGTGGGGTTGGGGTTGGGGCCATCACTCGCTTTTCTCTCTGCCTCCCACTTCTGCAGGCCCATAAAAGGAACAAAGTGTTGGGCCGGATCAGATGCAGATTTGGCAGCTATACCAATTCTGGCCAAACACAAAAGATCAGCATGACCACAGGTGTTCTTTTAAGCAAACCCTAAAAATACACTGCTGTTCATATTGCATGTGGATGAGTCTTTCAATACCAATTGATCTTGAATAATTTTAAGCACATAAAATGGTAAACTATTAGATGCAAGGTTGCAAATATTTGAAAAAATGAATAATTGAATTGTATGCATTTTTATGATTAAATTTAATAAATGTAACATTTTTGCAAAAACTATGATAAATTAAAATATTCATTGGTATTTTAAAAAAAACACGAATGACTACTTATGCCAACCAGAACTTCTTCATGGTTTCGTTTATTCATCTATTCTTTGGCATGCTGGTTGTCATAACGCCTTCTTCGGACCTTCTCTTTGTCCGACAAATTCCTGAGATATTGGGATAGCGCCTTGTGTTTCGCCCTCACACCATGCTTCATTTGGTATCCTTTGGCAACTCCTTCGGCGTGCTCAAGAATACTAACGAAAGCCGGGTCCAGATATTTGCCACAGAACGCGCAACGATATGCCATACGCTTAAGCACGTTGCACTGTCCATTCTGCAATTCTTCAAGGGTTTTCTGAGTGTGTGCATCCATCTCTCCTTCGGAAATGTCCGCATAATCATGAGAATAAGGCTGCAAGTTTAAATTATGTATGATATAAGCTGCACCATTGTTTACAGTACCTAATATTCCCTAAGTTTCATACTGTAGTGCCTATAAATTATTTTTAAAGTAAATATTTATTAACTTTGAAAATTTAAGGAGAAAAAAGAAATATCAAATCCATATGAAAGCATAAATCATATGATGTACTTTAAAAAAAATTGTCAATAAACATGCACAACATTTATGATGTCTGACTTTTAGCATAAAACCAAAACGCACTAAATTGTGGAGTGGATGAACCATTAATTTCTCAAAGATTGATTGAATAAATAATGATCATTACGTACTGATGATCAACATTATATTTAGAGCTAGATTCCATTATGCCAATTCAACAATGTATTGATGGTTTAATGATTAACCTCTAACCTTAAACTTGAAGACAGATCTAGGGTTAAAAAATTAAAATTACCGTAACGGAATTCCAGTCCATGCCGTGCATGTGCTGCTGCTTGTGATCGACGACGGAGTACTGCACCTCGTTGACACGATGCTTCTCTGGGTCGGACACCGAGTAGTCCAAAGCTTTCTCGTGGGGATCCTCATCCATGCGATGGACAACGACGTTGGTGGTTAGCTCCTCAAGTCCACGATCTGTCACGACGGCATCCATGACAGCCCCCCCCACGTCCATGGCCCCGCTCTGTCACGACGGCCAATCGACCTCCACGAGTGGATTTCATATCCGGCGGCAGCGAGGCGGGCGTGTGAGCAGCGGCGATAGTTTTAGGGCGTGCCCTAGGGGGAGAGATGCGGGGAGTAATTGGTAGTTACCTACTATAGCGGAAATACTTCGGCGTTGGGCACCTACAATGCAGCCGGCTTATTTAGGCGCTTAATTAGGATCCTGGAAAAAAAATCACAATCGTAGGCGCTTGGGGCAGGCGCTAGGAACTGGATTTTGTACATCTACGTGATGCAATCCAAAGTTCATGTCTGGGGTGGATGGGTTGGGGATTGAAAATTGTGTACATAAACCCTAATGCTCAAGACTTGTGAAAACATCAGATCAAATTGTCATCAAGTGATCTAGTATTACTTGGATCAAGACTTTGTGATCATCATGTAGCCACGCCACAAACACGATGGTTCTAGTATTACTTGGATCAACACCTTAGGCAGCAAACTAGTGCATTTCCTTTTTGAGTCACCATCTTCCTTCTTGAAAAGCACATGTACACACTCATGATGTATACCATAACACATCAGAATCTGTTAACGAGCGCTCACAAGCTTAACTAGCTTCAAACGAACCTAGCCAATTAGGGTTTTATGCTACTTAATCTAAATGAGCCGATGATTAATGAGCACGAGTTTAACAAGCAGATATGCCAAACCACACACCAATTAACATAGTTCTACCTTAGTTCAACACTTCCATATATACAAAAGCAAGCACCACTTAGTAGTACTGGTGCACATAGTTCGACCATAAACGTTCACCAACAAAGTATAGCATAGGGTAGTACTTAGCATAGTTACAACCAAAAGAGCATCAGTTCTAGCTGCGAGGGTGTGCACTTCCCTAAAGCCTCAAAGAAGCCTCATCAAGTACTCGGCATACGCGGCGTGCTTCACCCTGAAAGCATAGCCATTCTTGATGCTGCCTTGGGATGTTCCGACTGCATGGTTGATGGTACTTCTCAGGTCGCCTTTCATCAGCTTGTTGCGGTAAGGGCATCCGTAGCCCCCCCTTCCGATTCTTGGCCTGATACGTTTCTCGAGCACACCACTGTTCAGCTCCCTCGCCTTCTGCCTCCTGTAGATCCTCTGGGTTTCTTGGTCACTATCGACGTCGTCACTTAGGACCTACATGTAGTACCAAATGTTGCGTAAGTATATCTAATATGAGAATTCAGCAGGCACAGAGTCTATGAAACATAATGTAATTGATGACAGCGTAAAATATATTCAAATGATGTTGAAAAAAATAAATGCATAACTTATTAGTTGGTACATAAGCAACTAAATGGGATAGTACCATATAGTAAAAAATGAAGGATCAATCATACATGTCGAAGAGAGCACTAGCATTGCCACATTTTGCCACACATTTTTCCCAAGCTTGCCTAAGGTTAGTTCATCAAAATGAGAGCCACAAGCTGGCAAGCCTAAGGGAACCTTGCCACACTTTTTGTGTGTATGCCATGTGGGACCCAAGTGTGGCTTGCCTAAGGTGTGGCTGGAACCAAACACTCACTTAAGTTGGTCAAAATTGCCTAACCTTAGGTATGGCAATCTTTGGCAAAGTCACTAACCAAACAGCCTTTAGTGCAACAAAATTCACTTGTTACGTAAAAATGCATGAACTGATGATGTAACATGGCAGAGCAGCATACAGATGTACTAATGCAAAAAAGACTTATAACCTACATGCATGACTAGATAAAATAGCTCGTGAGCTGTATCTATTTAGGGTTAGAATTTTGTGTGTTTATGATGATGGATATTGAAAGTCCACATGTTATCGTCGTGGAAGTTTCCCCTGTTGATCGATACCCCACCCATCAATGTTCCTGAACCATTCAATGTTCTAGGTAAAGTAGTTAATTATTATGAATTCTGACAATAAGTGATCCCAAATGTTGTACTTACAAAAAAGGGTTTTTATCATTTATGCCACCAGTTGTGTCCCACAATTAAGTATCACCACTAGGAATTTCTACTGCTAAAAAAGCCATCACTTCTTTAGACACATGCTCAAAAATGCCACTGCACATCATTATTGTGATATCAAATCTATCTTGACATGCTATAATGGCATCAATAGCTATGGACCAACATGCCAGCTCTCCCTCTATCTCACTACAATAAAGTGTGGGCCCACTTGATCCCAACATCGCTCTTATTTTCCTGTAAAATTATTCGCTTACTTACTCCTCACAAGTGGGGCCATACTTATCATTGTGAGATAGAGAGAACTGAAATGTGGGCCTGGGCTTTTTTTGTCATATTGGATGGTCAACAAGTTTTAAATGAAAATAACAATGTCTAATGGCATTATTGAGCAAACATCTAACGAAATGATGGCATTTTTTATACATCTAATGGCATTTCTGAGTAAGCATGTCACGAATCGATGGCATTTTTGAGTGGCTGTAACTTCTAAGGGAAAAACTGAGTAGTGGGATACAACTGGTGGCATAAATGATAAAAACCCTACAAAAGAACTAATTAAAACAACTCAAGTAAAACATTGATGATATCCAATTTCTTTCTAAAATAGCCATTGCTTAGAGATAATCAATGTTTAAAATCATTGCCACAACCACTTATGGAACATTTAAACCAAAAGATCGATCAAGTAAAACCAAACATGTACTCAACATTTTAATACCTTATTTGCCTTGTACTGACCAGAGAAAACCTAGGATATTACAAAATAAATAAATAAATAAAGGGGATAGATGAATAACCTCTTCTTTGTTCTCGTCGGCGACGACCACAGGTGGGGGCAGGGGAGGCAACATCCGCGGCAGACGAACACCCGGCTGAGGCTAAGGAGCCACCACCTGCTCCGGCGGAGGAGCCAGAGGAGCTACCTATTCTGGATTATTAGCAGAATAATTTATATAGGTCAGAAACTGACATATACATGCCTCAATAAATGTAATCTAGCTACACAGCTGCGGATCCAGGATTTCATACTTGGGTGTTCAAAAATTTATATTGCAAACTAAAACCACAACAATATTTTTCAAATGGAGGGAGTAATATCTAAAATTTTCATGTGAAAAGATTCTTAGTCCATCGTAATGACAGTACTGACATGAATGACAGAAAATTAAGATTATTTACTTCATGACCATACAATATGACATTTTCATAAACAAGGCATGGTGTTCTTATCCTTAAGTTGCAGAAAATATTTTCACAATCACCTACGTAGGCAATTCAATTCCAAGGTCAAGCTACGTATTAGTATTAGCACAGTCACCAAACCTAGGTGGCTTTATTAGCAAAATAATTTATCTACATCAAAATATTGCCTATACAGGGCTCAACACATGTAACCTAGCTAGTTACCTAACAAATCTACAGAATATTGATATGGAGTCCATCGATCAAAGATAAAAAGAAACCCTGGCCTTCCCCAAAAATAGAGAAAAGGACTGACCAGAGCACACATAGGATTTTACAAAAAACTAAAGGAGATAGATGACTAACGTCGTCTTTGTTGACGTCGCCAGCGACCATAGGCTCGGGCACCAGAGGCGTCACCCGCGGCAGAGGAGACACCTGCTCCGTCTGAGGAGCCCGAGCAGCTACCGGGGCCCACATAAATGGCTGTGCAAGGACAGTTTCATGCCGATCAAGTACCATATATAAGAAATTTCGGCCAAAAAAAATTCGGGTGCAGTACTGTACGTCTGTACCGGTGCTGCTGCTATCAATATTTGGCATCAACACATTTTGGATGCACGAGAACCATGAGATCCGAGTGGTTCGTAGATCTTAAACAAAGATAACCTATACAATGAGGAGCCGACCCCCACACCCATGCACCCATGTGGATCTGCCCTGAAACCTAACGGATCTAACGAATCTAGGCTGACACCTAGGATTGACTAGAGCACACCTAGGATTTTACAAAAAATTAAAGGAGATAGATGACTAACGTCTTCTTTGTTGACATCGCCGACGACCACAGGCTCGGGCACAGGAGGCGTCACCTGCTCCGTCTGAGGAGCCAGAGCAGCTACCTGGTCCCACATAAATAGCAAAATATTTTATATAGATCAAAAAATGTCATATACATGCCTAAACTAATGCAACCTAGCAACACAGCTTCGGATCCAGGATTTCAAAGTTGGGTGTTCAAAAATTAATATTGCAAACCAAAACCACAACAATATATTTCAAACGGCTGAGATCAAGTTGGCTTTTGAGTCTAGAAGGCATTCTTCTGCCTCTGCTTCTGTTACTCAAGAAATTAAAGAGTTAGGAGTATGTAATAGCTAAAATGTTCATGTGAAAATATTATTTTTCATCATACTGACAGTACAAACATGAATGACAGAAAATGAAGATTATTTAGTATGACATTTTCGTAAATAAGGCATGGTGTTGTTATCCTTTACTTGCAGAAAATATTATGATGAAAATAAGCAACCAAATAATATATTTCAAATAGGGATGATAACAAGTCAATAATATTACAGCCTATGGTAATTGGACTCCAGGAATCAAGCAATTGGTGTTGAGCAAATTGAACGACAAAAAATGTGTCTGCTGAATTAAGCGTAAGAGGCTAGTTTTATACAAATTGACATGAAGTTTAGTGCATAAACTACACCACTTTTAGTACATTTAAAATAAAAAAACCATATATAAGAAATTTGGGGCAAATAATTTCGGGTGGTTGGTAGATCTATCTTAAAATTTGGCATCAACACATTTTGGATGCACGAGAGCTATGGATCGGAGTGGTTGGTAGATCTTAAAAACAAGATAACCTATACAATGAGGAGCCGACCCCAACACCC
This sequence comes from Triticum urartu, assembly GCF_056163025.1. Lineage (NCBI taxonomy): Eukaryota > Viridiplantae > Streptophyta > Magnoliopsida > Poales > Poaceae > Triticum > Triticum urartu. The sequence continues at coordinate 18,076,208 of NC_141877.1, forward strand.
ATGCACCCATGTGGACCAAACCTACCTGATCTAACGAATCTAGATACGGATTTCATAGATGGAAGAAAAGCAGAAACCCTAGCCATGCCCAAAAATAGATAAGGGACTGAACAAGGAAACCTAGGATATTTCCTAAAATAGGACTGATCTCTTCTTCGTCGTCATCACCGTCGACGTTGACCACGGGCTGCGGCAGAGGGGTCACCTGCTCCGGCGTAGGTGACACCTGCACCGGAGCCTGGACGTGGTCGACGACGTCATGACCGCCCTACTGCCGGCTGGACCCCTCGCCGGCGGGGAGGGGTTTCTCCATGTGCAGCTTCGCACGGTGCTTGGATGCTTCGTGCGCCATGGTGTCGGCCCCGGCGTCGGCCCTCCCTCCCACGGTGCGCTTGGGCATCTCGACGGCGGAGGTGCAGCGGTGGGAAGGGAGCAGAGGCGGGAAGGGAGCAGCGGCGGGGTGGGCAGGCGAGTGGTGAGGCGTGGGAGGAGAAAACCCTCGAATTTGTAGATGGGGAAGAGGACGGGAAGAGGGCGGCGGCAATGAGATAAATGCTAATGGGGAAGCGGAGCGTGCTATGGGGAAGCGGAGCCGCCGATTTAGTCGTGGGCAGTCAAAAGGAGTTGTTGCCACGTTCACACCTCCCCGTGCGCTGTTCACACCACCACGTCTTGCCACGTCAAAACGTAATGCAACTTCCCTTCAAAAAATTGTGTAATGCAACTGCTCCCTCATTACACAGAACAAAGTCATACAGTGGGACAACTGAATTTGTAGGCTTGTTTCATCTGCACGTGTCATGTTTTATATTTGTCCTAAAATATGTTGTAAAACTTTACAAACAATGGAATGGAAAATGGATGTGACAAAACTTCGTCAGCAACCACGCGGATTCGTCTGCCATATATCCGATGTCCGGTACCAAGGAGGGGAATGTTGATCCACGCGATGCCATGTGTTTCGTCTGGACCCATATCATGCACCCCGAGCCAACCGGTCCAAAACATGCGCCGCTAGCCTTCTGGATCCAAACAACGAGCTAGTGTCCACCATGCGCAGAGATGCTCATGCAGACAGGTTTGCTAGCACTAGTGAATGACATCGGATCTCGGTGTACAATATGTGTAGCCGCGTGTCTCTTTGGCATGCCTGGCATACCGAAGGGACTCATCGAAGGTCCAACGAACCGTGATGGGGTCAATGCTGGATGTATGGTGTGGGTCAACCTGGCTAACGGTGCATGGTTTGAGTTTAGGTGGCTAGGTTTGCATGGCTGGGGGGCTAGATGGCTAATGATTGCGCATGCGTCATCTGTACATTGTCAAGGTTGAATGGTGGTTGTCTACGTGGCCATGCGTGCATGCATGGTGTGGGTCCAGTTTGCGTTCGGCGCATGGGATGTGCCTTGGTGGGTAGGGCCCACAACTTGTGATACAGAGTTCTGAAGCAGATGAAGGGGCGGGCCCCGGTCTTCGTCCACAAGCAGGACTTGTTCCCTCTCGATGGCTAGCTCCGGGATGCGTTTTGGTCTTGTTTACACACAACCTATGTGAAGGCTTATGCGTGCCGCTCTTGATGTTCGACCACACCCACACCGCGAAAGGTCCCAAGAAATTTGGATCACTCATGAATTTGCACGGATTATAGCGGTGGCAGACGAGACCCGGCATTTTTTGCCCTTAACAATGGCTATGAGGCGGCCCTGCCCATTGGTCGCACATGGCACATATATGGACCAGAGCTTAGCATGGAACTGTCACCCCCAATCCCTGCTGTGATTTCATGTGGCCGCGGTATAGATCCTGAATTTTCAAGGATACTGCCCTAGAAATGCGGCAAATGTCCCGAATATGGCAAGCGCGGGCTCCGAGAAAGGCCGGGACCTTGCATGCGCTTTTGGATTGTTCTCCGTTGACCCGAGAGAGAGCATCGACGAAAATGGAGGAACGGGCCTGCATTCATTGCACAAACCGGACACGTTACCTCAAGGTAGCTAGATCCAAACCATGCACCCCCGCCGTCTAGACCCACGTGGTGCACCACTTAGACACTAGACCCACACCACTTACGCCGGCCCCCAAGCCAACCATTCCCCGTGTAGACTCATATGCCGCACCCCACAAAATATCTTAGCACAAGACTTCCACCCCGATTTCCACAACATGCACCACTACACGTAAGTGTCCAAAAAATGGACTATCGCATTATCAACATTTTTTTGCCAAAACAAGTAAGTTGTTTTTAAATTGCTTGAAAATAGCAAGGTTTCTGTTAAATTATAATTTCATTAATTACACATTATAACGTGCATTTGTTGTCCCTCAAAAAGGGGCGCATTCCTTTTTGTAAACCCACAAAATTACTTCCTTTCCCTCGAAAAAACGAATCCTTCTTCACCCTCTCATGATCACGTTCACGGTGGCCTCGCCCTATAATCTAGGAGTGGTCATTCCAATCTCCCCACGGGGGACAACTTCCATGCACTATCTATCTTGGTTGGTTGCAACCATCTCGCCATCACGGTTTCTTATGGGAAAATCTCATTCTTTTGTTTTTCCTTCCAAAGATATGTGGCGAAAAAACATGGAACAAAAATTGTAGAAGGCATGGTGGGATACGTGCACATGTTGTCTTTTTGTACTACAAGTGCACTTGTTGGCAAGTTGCATGTGCATGTGTCATGTTTCATTTTTTTATTGAAAATTATGTTGTACGCCTTTACATAGACGCTTGAATTATTGTTTTCGTATGTTAATAATTCCTAAATATTGAAATTCAGCATGCACATAACACATGGTTTCCAAGCTTCATCAGCGACCGCTTGGATTCGTCTGGTATATGCCCGCTGTCTGGTATTGGGCAGGGGAATGTGGATCCATGCGATGCCATGCGTTTCATCTGGACCCATGTCATGCACCCCCAACCAATTGGGCCGACATCAAGTGCCGCTAGGCTTCTCGATCCTAACCATGCGCTAGTGTCCGTCATGGGTAGAGATGCTCAGGTGCACAGTTTTGGCTGGCACTAGTGAATGACGTCGTATCTCGGTGTGCAATATGTGTAGTCGCGTGTTGCTTTGACATACCTGAAATGCCGAGGGAAGGGACTCGTGTCGGAGGTCCAACGAACCGAGGAGGGGTCAATAATGGATGGATGGTGTGGGTGAACCTGGCAAACGGTTCACGGTTTGAGTGAAGCTGGCTAGGTGTGCATGGCTGGGTGCTAGATGGCTAATGAGTGCGCATGCGTCTTGTGTACATTGTCAAGGTTGACCGGTGAGTGTCTACTTGGCCACGCGTGTATGCATGGTGTGGGTCCAGTTGGTGTGCGGCGCACGGGACGAGCCTTGGTTGCTAGGGTCCACATCTTGCGGCACGGAGTTCTGAAGCAGATGAAGGGGCAGGCCCCGCACACCGTTCATAGGCCAGACTCATTTCCTCTCAATGGACAATGGCTCCGAGGCGGCCCTTCTCTTTGGTGGCACATGGCCCATATATATGGACCAAAGAGCTTAGCATGTGATTGTTACCCCATTCCCTGCTATGATTTCATGTGGCCGCGGTATAGATCGTGAATTCCCGATGATACTACCCTAGAAATGCGGTAACTGTCCCGAATATGGCATGCGGGACCCAAGAAAGGCCGGGACCTAGCATGCGCATTTGGATTGTTCTCCGTTGACCCGAGAGAAAGCACCGATGAAAACGGAGGAACGGGCCCGCACTCAGTGCGCAAACCGGATGCGTTACCTCAAGGTAGCTTGATCCAAACCATGCACCCCCGCCGTTTAGACTCACGTGGCGCACCACTTACGCAGTAGACCCACACCACTTACACCGGGGCCCAAGCCCAAGCATTCCCCCCGGGTAGACTCATATGTCGCACACCACAAAATAGAATTAGCACAAGACTTCCACCCCGATTCACCAGGTTACTACCTTGTGCACCCCTAGCCAACATGATACACTGCATACACCTAGAGCCACCTGGGCCCACAACATGCACCACTACACGTACGTGTCCACAAAACGAACTAACCCATAATCAACTTTTTTTTGCCAAAACAATTTAGTTATTTTTATAATGGCTTGAAAATAGCAAGGTTTCTGTTAAATAATAATTTCCTTAATTACAATAAAGTCCATTTTGTAACCACACAAAATTCCTACCTTTCCTCGAAAAAAGATTTCTTCTCTCACGATCACGATGGCCTCACCCTATAATCTAGGAGTCGATCCAATCTCCCCACGGGGGCCAAGTTGCACGCAGTAGATATTTTTGGTTGGTTGCAAATTTCTCTCCAAAACGGTTTATTATGAGAAAATCACCTTATATTTTTTTACTTCCAAAGACATGTGGCGACAAAAGCATGGAACAAAATCGTAGGAGGCATGGTTGGATACGTGCACATGCTGTCTTTTTCTACTACAACTGGACCTGTTGGCAAATTGCATGTGCACGAGTCATGTTTCAATTTATCTTGAAAATTATGTTGTACACATTTACATAGGCGATCGAATTGTTGTTTTCATATGTTAATAATCCCTACATATTGACCACGTGACACATGTGGTAAGCAATCCAAACAATTCAAAAAAAATCCCTAAATATTGAATTTAAGCATGCTCCTAGAAATTATCAGTCATAGAACCAACATCTCTTTCGTAGAGATTAAGGTACTTCCACATTAAATCTAATACAATAAATTCAAAGGATCAACTTAATACATTAACAACACATAGGGATGTGGCCCAGGAATCCAACGAGTAGAGAGAAAAGGAGGAACAAAAGCTGGAAGAAGAAGGATCAACCAGCAGCAGCGCCATCAGCCTCCTAGCCTCACAACTCCAGGTCTCCAGCCTTGTGAACTCCAGTTTTTTTCCTGTGAAACACGAATGGCAAAGTTGCTGTTACAGGTTAGGACTTAGTGAAAATTACAGTTATGTTGAAACAGTGATAATGACAAATAGTGTTGACATGATGGTTACAACAAGCAAACAAAACCAAGCTCACAAGTGCAACTTACTTTTAACATCAAACAATTATATTAACATGGCCACTTTAGAGCAAGATTTTACCATGCAACATAAACTTGTCATAGCAACAAAAGGCATGGCATGAAAGTATTGACAACATAATGCAAATAAATTTTAGGAAGCATGGCCATAGAAGTTATATTTTTAGTGGCAACCTTCAAGCAAAATTGCATAGTTTTATAACAGAAAGGCTGCTGTTATTGGTAGAGGCACACTGAGGTTGGCTAGCCATCGAGGATGACCAGTGGGCTGGGGGCCACATGACTGGGAGCATTTGTGTGTGCGTGACTGCCGTGGGACCCGGATGTCAGTGGCTTACTTTGAAAACAAAAGGGGGGTTTATAGTTTAGTGGGAACCATCAAGCAAATTTGCAAAGTTTTATAGTTGACAGATTTATACTTGCTGAGATGCACAAAGTAAAATGATGGCATGTTGGAGGCAATAAATAAATATGCTACATGGCTTGTCATGGCATCTAATTGCACAGAATGCTAAGTACAAATAATGGAGAACAAGACATACACCATGAGCATCTCCATAAGAGCTGGTAGCTCTACCAAAAAGAAATCAACAACTCAAAAAAAAGGTTCAAATATAGTATCAAGCACTTAATAATAGAAAGACACATAACAAATTTTTGGAGTAGAAGTGCAGGTGAACATCAAATACTACAACTACAACTGTACAAATTTAGCCTAGGGTTCATATACATCATAATCCAGCCCCCAAAAGCATGTACTCAATCACTACCACTGCAACTGTAAGCACGAGCAGTAGGAAGATTCGGAGTGGGGAAGCTTACCCTAAACAACGGCACCGCCGCCGTTCAGACGAGGGGAGCGGCGAGGGAAGCATGGAGAACAGCGAGGAAGCGATGTCGTTGGAGGGTCCACAATATGCAAGGGCACCTCGTGCACCGTGGGTTCCTGATCCAATGGATGTTCTACCCTGGATCTGAATGCCCACCACCTGCGCCTGTCCCATGGGCTGGACGAATTGGCCTGCTCCATCGCCCACAGGAGGATCTCGATGTCGTGCCTCGGTTGTGCGGGCGGGGGAAAAAGCTTTTTCTTCTCCCTGGATGTCATTGCCCTCAAAGTGGCCCTTGCCGTCCAGTGCAACTGCCTTATGTTGTTAAACCAAGAATGGATCTCCATCAACCTAGCCATCTTTACCTGGTCGCCGCCGACGATCTCCACGAAGTCGGCGTTCTCGCCGCCGATGATCTGCTCCTCCATCGAGGTTCTTGCATGGATGGAAGAAGGGGGTGGGATGTGGAAGAGGAGATGAGCAAAGTTGCGGCCGCGAGAAGGAGGAGAAGGAGAGGGAGGAGATGTCGCGGTTATAATGGCGATGGGTGAGGGGAAGGACGATGGCGGCGGCGGTTCTGCATTGGATGAGAGGGGTGGCGCGTGATTGCTTTCTTCCTATGACTTTTTTTGAGACAATTTTTTCCGATGACTAAAATGCCAGAGATTAAAACGGTTCCAAAAAAGCCCAACCACTGTAAAACTTTGTATAATAAATATAGATAATTCGGGCCAACCAAAGCCCACAACATGAATTAATAGTATGCTTACAACTTAAATAACACCAAGTCAAATATAGATAGATAGATTTTTTAGCTAAAAAAGATAGATAGATAGATAGATGGCCACCGCTTCTCCACCAGGCTCCTCCTTGTTCCTCCTCCGGGCGCCCTTCACTGCTCCTCCGCGGTGTTGTTGATGGGGTATGGCAGAGTGTGCATGCGCTCGTCGGTGGGGAAGACGTTGTCGTAGTCCGTGAAGATGTTATGGGTGGTGAAAGCTATGAACTCGCAGCCACACCAGAACACACGGCCGAGGAGGTAGAACGCGTCGAAGGGGTTAGTGAAGTGGGCAAGGATAGCAACCGCAACCCTGTTGTGGATGACCTCCTCGACTCGGTACATCCTTGGAGATCCCCGAGGGAGGTGCCCATAGCCGGCCCGAAGGAGAAGTCAGTGAGCCCCCTTGCGCCCCTCCACCTTGACATCGCCCACACACGAAGGGTGCTCTCGACGTACACACCAGCGGGGTAGAGCATCTCCGGCACGGTGGGGGGGGGCGAAGCGGTAGGTTGGCCCGGTGTACTGCATGGCTGCGGCGGGCTGGTTCTTGGGGCTGTTTGTGGTGAAGAAGAAGAAGGGCAGGCACAAAATGCAGGTGGGAGAGTATGGGAGATGGATGAAGGGTGTGAGAGGAAGAGGAACATGATAGGTGGCTTAAATAGCCACCGTGGCAGTAATGGGGTCAAATGTGAACAAATTTTCCACCCACCGCGGCATCAGGAGTGTACACGCGTGGGAAACTGTAGTGTGAATCAAAATGCGAAGTTTAAGTGCTGGCCTATGCGCCGTCGGTCGGATCAACCGGGGACGGCTCTGCAGCGCGTGCTCCTTCGCGTATGTGCACGCATGCAACGTAGGCTGAAGCAGACGCATGCATGCAACCACATGCAACGTAGGCTCGCTCGGGCGCATGCAACGGCGGCGGACATCGCTCGGTCCAACGGGTGGGCTTCTTTACACAGCCCAACTACACGATGCATGGCAGCCCACCCTCGAGCGCAGAAAAAAAATAGGCGCAGAAAAAAAGTAAGTATTAGTATGATTTATCGACGCGAAAGCCCTAGATAATCCTTACAATGTCAAAAAGCTACGAAACTTGGCAATGATGCTAGTCATGTTGGTACAAGGTTGTTGGTCCACTTCAAGGATGTCGACAAAAACATGCTTCGAGACGGACCCTTCCCGTCCCGAAAGGCCTCCCATGAAGCAGGTTCAGAATGACACCGAATTTTGCCAGGATGTAAGTCCAATGAGATCAACACTTGTTCATGTTGGCCAATGTGGGACTGACCGTCGAAGGAGATAAAGATTGATACTTGTTCATGTGGGCCCATATTTTTTTTACATTTGGTGTCGATAGAACACAAAAAACAAACATGACTATATGCTTTTAGGTCTTCATCCTCCCCAATTTGTTGGCCAACTCAGCAGGTTTTGCCTTAAGATGCCACCTCTTTCTGTAAGCTGCAATTGCTGTGGTTTTGGAATGCTAGTTCTCTTCCCTGTAGAACGGGCATTTATAGAGACCGTTATGCTAGTACACAATCTTTGTAGCCATGAGCCACTTGAAAATTTTCTTTCTGAAAGCTTCCCTCAGCTGTAGGTAGTTCTCCCATTCTTCCAAATCTGCAATCTGGTATTAGAAAAAAAAATCTCATGCCAGCGAATTGTACATTATATCAAAGGTAGGTAATAGATTGTTTTTCCTTTGTATTGGTTTCCTAAAACTTTGGTTATATGAAAGACAGGCATAAAATGGAATACAAATGATCCATTCATCTAAATTTGCAAACCCTAGGACTGATAACTGTATGATTAATAAAAAAAAGGCGAATAGTACGATTGTCTATATGAATAGCGAGGAATAACAAGAGAGCAATTTCTAGGGTTAACCTCGAGAAGGCAACTTCTAGGGTTAATATCTGCAGACACTAACCGATTCGTCGTCGTTGGTGCTGTGTTGGACCAGCTGCGGCTGCGAATCGGCGGCGGCAACGTCCTTGTCGACCAGTTCCTTCATGGGGTCCACATCCGCCGCACGGAGCGCACCAGCCACGCACCCTCTCCCGGTAGGTAGGATCATCCTCCCCGGCAAGAATGTGGGCTTTTTGGCGGCGGCGAGTAGTGGGCGCGACGAAGACATGGGTGGATAGGCAGAGGCGATCGAGCGCTGGAGGCGGGAGCGAGATTTGGGGAGTGAAAATTCAATTTGATTGGTAGAGAGAGGTCAAGGCGGCGCACAATTCGTCACTTTTGAAATTTAGGTACAAACATGCACATATACGACATCGTGCACACCCAGAGATTTGCCCGAACCAACCAGTCAACCAACCAAGTAAAAGAAAAAGTGCACAATGTCGGTCCACAAACGTGGCAACATAAACCGAACACCAAAGTAGTGTGTTAAAAAACAGCAAAATAGGAGGGACGTTTTTTTTTGTTTTGTGCAGTACTACTAAATACTAGAAGGGAGAACTACTAAAAAAATACTAGAAGGGACAGTTGGCACATTTAATTTCACATGGCATCTACTAGCTTTTTTGTTCATCGCTAGCTATGTTGTACCGATTAGATAAAATGAATGGATAATTATTAAACCCTAGCTATTGTCAAGGTTTATCGGTGTGTGTCTATGTGGCCAAGTGTGCTTGCACGGTGTGGGTCCAGGTGAGTGTGATGCACGGGACGGGCCTTTGTGGTTAGGGCCCACATGAAGCGGTGCCGAAGTTTGAGGAAAGTGAAGGAATGAGCCCCACACACCGTCCGCATGCCTGGTTCCCTCCCATTGGCTATATCCAACATGTGATATGGCCTCGTTTACACTTACCCCGCGTGAGGGTTTATGCATGCCCCTCTCGGTGTTTGACCATACCCTTCATGGGTCATATGATGAGACCACGCCAGCCCCGTGATGCACCGCCTAGGCACAAACCGGGCGCATTACCTCTCGGTAGCTAGATCCAAACCATGCACCTCCGCTGTTTAGACCCAAGTGGAGTAGCACCTAGACACATGACCCGCGACACTTGTGCCAGCCCCAGAACCATGCATCCCCGCCGTGTAGACTCATATGTGGCCATGTGTGCATGCATGTTGTGGTTCCAGCCGAGTGCGATGCACGGGACGGTCCTTGGTTACTAGGTCTCATCACGCGGCACCGAGATTTGAGGCAAATGAAGGAACGGGCCACGCACTCCCTTCATAGGACGGACGCATTCCCACTCTGTGGCTTGATCCAGCATGGGATATGGCCCCAGTTGCCCACATCCTACGTGAGGGCCTACGCATGCCGCTCTCGATGTTTTAGCACACCCTCTAGGGGTCGTATGATTACACTTGCGCTAGGTCCCGTGAATTTTTGGCCCCTCGATAATTTGCATGGATTATAACGGCAGCTAATGAGGATCATAGCCTAGAGAACGGCGTCGAGGCCACCCCTCCCTTTGGTAGCATATGGTGCATATACGGACCAAAGAGCTTAACATGGGGCTTTCATCCCAATCCTTGCTATGATTTCATGTGGCCGCCGTAGATCTTGAACTTTCGATGTTACAACCCTTGAAATGTGGTAAATGTCCCGAATATGGGAGGGAGGGGGGGGGAGGGGGAAGGCCACGCAATAAATGATCCCCATAATTTTATGTTTGTTTTATCTGGCAAGACAAACAAGTTTTTTAAAATAAGGGTTTTTAGCATGTTTTAATAAGGATTTTATAATTTCACATTATAAGGTGCTTATTTTTTTCCTAAAACAAATGTGTTGTAAACACACAAAGCTCCACATTGAGCCTCTCACCATCACGTTCACGTTGAACTCACCCTAAAATGAAGGAGAGGTAGATCGAATCTCCCCACGGGGGGCAACCTCCAGCTCACTACTAGGGAAAACCCTAGCAGTAGAGCTGGTTTTTTGCTCACTAGTAGCGCGGGTAGGCGCGCTACTAATAAGGCGCTACAACTATTGCTTAGCAGTAACGCGTGCCGCACGCGCTACCGCTAGGACAAATAGCTGCAGCGCTTGTTCACTCCCATGCTGCTGCTAATGTAACCACTGGCAGTGTGTTTTCTTTCCATCGCTACTAGTATTATTTTTTTATTTTTTTATTTTTAGTGTATTTATGTGCCATCGTACAAATATTGGTACAATACCAGTTATGAGGTTTACATCATTATGTCCATAACAGTGTGTCAAATGAAGGTGGATTAGGTTCAAGTGGAGGCAATATGTGGTGCATGTCAAAAGTATACTACTAATCCAAACTTGATCTAGTTTGGACTAGTAGTACTTTCGATGTGCACCACATGTTGCCTCCACTTGAATCTAATCCGCCAGCACAAGCTATTTAATCATCATCATAATCATTAGCACCAGCAATATTTATTTAATCACCACTAACGCTAGCTAATAATAATCATCAGTCATTACCACCAATACTAGCTATTTTATCATCATAGTAATAGTGTAGCACATCATCATCCTCAAACTCATTTCTACCTAATCACTCCTGCTGCTCTCTCTTAGGTAAAACAACATAAAACATGTGTAGCTCTCCTCCTTGATCAAGTTGGAGCATGCAGATGAACCTGTCTCCTAATTTTGGGTAGCAAATCTGTTTGCTGCCCCCTAGTACTTGTCTGCGCTCCCCCATCACATATCTGGTCCAGTCTTGCACTATTAAGCATTCATCGCTGATCTTGAATGCACTAAAGTAACATGTAGGATATCTTGGCCGTAAGCTAATAATACTCATGGTACCTTTAGTCTCGATCCCATAAGGCACAACATTCATCGGGAGTCCCTGTTGAAGAACATCGTATGGTCACATACTTAGCAATGAAGTTTAGCTTCACAAATAATGTATGGAAAAGATGCACTGAGGACAATTAGTAAAAATCTTACCATCCTTCCTAAATAGATGTGACCGTAGTTCATGACGAACACTATTGGTCGCACGTTTTCAGTACTAAGATTTCTAAGTCCAGGAAGAAAATTTGTCTTGACGGTGTCAAGATCCTCAAGCCATGAAACATAATGACTTAGCTCCTGTCTACCAAGCGCTGGACATGTTTGCTTGCACCGAAATAAGCTGACAATACAAATTAGTTGTCAACTATTTTTGAATAAACAATATCAAAGACATAAATATGGTTGAGAAACTTACATTTTGGTGTAACTGGAGGCGTCTGCACATCGACCCAGATGTCGGTATTACCTTCAATATCATCTTCCGGACGAATATCAAAGGTGATAACCATATCAGGCTGAAATGCATAAGTCTTGCATAGTGCTCGCCATGTTTTGCATCCAAAATAGGTGTAGTCGTCTGAATTGTATAATTTTGCGTGGAAAATATAACCATGCTCGGTCTTCAAATAAACTTTCTTTACCTCCATAGTATGATTGAAACCTATCTTATCCAATACAAAAACTCTTGCATGGCAGGGGATACGCTAGTAGAATAGTAAAAAAAATATAAGTTGAAGCAAATGAAGAAGATGTCATGCTTAATTACGAAAAAAGACTTGTCGTTGTGACTTACTGTATCCACTTCGAAGTTCTTGTCCAGCTTGATGCTGAAGCGCCTATCATAATCTAGGAAGATTCCGTCGCACAGGCCGCGCTCATCTTTGCAGTATTTGCAAATACCGAAATCCTTTTTGTCGTCAGACATTTCCTATGTTCATAGTTAAAACATTAATTGAAAATCGATAGAAGACAACTACCAGGATACTCAACACACAAATCCGGGGCACTCGATATTTCCTACATATTCTGGCAAAAGTCATGCCAAAATTCACGGAAAAATCCGGCATGACCTTTGCTAAAATAGGATATATCGAGCGCCTGAAATTTGCCGGAACGGAAATGAATCAACACTCCGGCAAAACATAGGCCACTCGGAGGTGTAACCTGCAAACATGACCGGCCACTTGGATATTGAGCAACACAAGATATACATTTCAAAATATCTTATAAGACTCAAATTAGCATGCATTCAATAAGCAAAAGTAAATCATCTCATGCGTCCGTACATCGTCGAATATTATCACTAATACATCCCGAATAGTGTCATACATATAACATCACTAGTACAACTAAAACCCTAGCACACGACGGGTATCGGCGCGGGCGGTGGACACCCACAGAGAAGGAACCATCACGGGATCATAGCTCTAGTGAGATCCCTGGAGAACCTGCCAGGTATTGGAGAACCTGTGCTCCAACGCAAACAAGTAGCGACGGACGTGCGCGTCCTCCTCACTGACACGGTGACGCACCACCTCCGCGGAGTCCTCGAGCCTCTGGACCGTCACTGGCCCACGCGGCCGCCACCAAAGAAGGTTCGGGTCAACGACAGGCTGGCTCCTCACCAACCTACGCCCCCCGGTACGTAGCGCCTCCCAGTACCACCCCGGCGGAGCCCAGTCCCGGACATGGCCCATCTGGTCAAGCAGGTGTCGTCCTCCGCTGACTTGATGACGAGGATGCGGGATAGGCATCGTCCACGTCGATGCGGGAAAATTTCTTTAACTAAAAAAATAGCAACAAGTTCTTACTAACTAGTTCTATTAATTCAACTAGTTCTTACTAAAAATAAACTTACTATAAATAAAAATATTCTAGTACCTAATTAGTACCTAGTTCTTACTAACTAATTAGTACCTAAGAACTACTGCCCTAATTACCATCTAATTTGATGAACCTATAGGGGTGGAAAGTGGTAGCGGATATTCCAATTATCCAACTATAAAGTGAAATAAGTGGTCAAATTTTACTCGTTTTATGATTCATCTTAGAAATTTGATTCGTTTCCACCCTTACATGAACCCTAACTCATTTGAGCCGCATCCGCATCCGATTAGTTTCCACCCTAACTAATTTGATGGAGGTAGAAACCCTAGGCAAAGGTAGGGGAGAGGGAGGAGCAGGCGTGCTCACCTCGGGTGCCTGCGACGAGGGAGGGGCAGGCGGCGTCGAGGTCGTGGTCGGGGCTCCGGGGAGGTGTTGAGGTCGGGGGGGGGGGGGCGGGGGCGGCGTCCGGGGCGGCGTTGAGGTCGGGGTCGGGGGCGGCGTCCCGGGCGGCGTTGAGGTCGGGGGCGGGGCCGGCGTTGAATCTGGGGTCGGGGGCGGCGTGGGGAGAGCGCGCGGCGTCGAGAGTGGAGTTGATTTGGGGGATGAAGCGGCCGTGGGGAAGGACGAACCACGTGGTTAAGTCAGAAGTACCAGTAGCGCGTTCCAAAAAGGGCGCTACTGCTACGTTAGCTACAGCGCGTTCTGGAATACACGCTGCAGCTATAGCGATTTTCTGCAGAACCCGCTACTGCTATTCCTTTCTCCTTTTTCCCTTTTTTCTTTACATTTTATTTTTTCCCTTTCTCCTTTTTCTATTTCTTTCATTTTCATTTACTTTTCTACTTGTTTTTCACTTTATTTTATTTCCGTTAGCAGCAGCGCTTTACACGTAAGCGCGCTGCAGCTAAGGAGATTAGCAGTAGCGCTGGGCCATTATACGCGCTACTGCTAGGTTGGGCTAGCCATGTGCGCCCAGTTCAAACGTAGCAGTAGCGCTTTTCGCTAGTACGCGCTACTGCTAAAGTCATAGTAGTAGCGCGGTTTATTTACGCGCACTGCTACAGCAGCAGTTCTTGATTTTGTACAGCGCTACTGGTAAAATTCTGTGTATAGGCTTTTCCCTAGTAGTGGCTAGTAGCTAAATATGGTTAGTTGAGAATTTCTCCCCAAGTCGTTTTTTGAGGCAAAATCACTTTCTTTTTTTCCTCCAATATTGTGGCGAAATACATGGAAGAAAAATCGTGGGAGGCACGGTGCAACAAGTGCACCTGTTTTTCCCCTCCAAAAGTGCACTAGTTGCCATATTGCATGTGAACGTGTCACCTGTACAAACAATTGAATTGTCGTTTTTATTTTGTTAACAATTCCTAAATATTGAATTTCAGCATGCACCTACCCCATGTCAGTTAGGTCAAATTTGTTTTATCCAAGCTCCGCCAGTGACCGTGCAGATTCTTGTACCATGCACGTGCTGCTCCGGGCCTCTGGCGTCCGGTACCGGACAAGGGAATCTAGATGTGATGCAATACAATTCACGTTGACCCATATCATGCACCCTTAGCCAACCAAGCCGACAACATGCATCGCTAGCCACCTCGGTGTAGACCATGCGGTAGTGTCCACGATGGGCAAAGATGCTCAGTTGGACATGTTTGCTGGCACTAGTGCATGATGCCCAATCTTGGTGTGCAAGACGGGTAGCCGTGTGTCGCTTTGACATGCTTGGCTTACGGAGGGAGGGACTGGTTGGAGAACTAACAAACCGAGGTGGGGTCAAGGGTGAATGGATGGTGTGGGTCAATTTGGGTAAAGGGGAACGGTTTGAGGCCATTTGAACAATGGATGCCATGGCTATGGTCATGAGCTACCTCACTTGCCTTACCATGAAATTTTTCATAAGGGGACAGTGTAAACCTAAAAATTTTGAGTTTTATTTTTGGATATCCTGTTTGTTACATTTATGGCATCGTGTACAACAAATTTGGGGTTATTTTGGAGATGGTAAAAAAAAATCACTTCATTACAAACGGACCGTTTGGTCTCACTTAAGCGAGTTTTTCTAACAAGGTTGTTTTTTCGACCACATCCAAATCACCTGAAATTTTGTACACATGATCTTTTCATAAACATAGACGGAATTTGAAAGTTTTCCATTTTTTTAGAATTTTATATAATTTATAGTGGCTCAGTGAAACTCAGGTACATACCTCTGACTTTACCCTAAGGGGACAGTGTAAACTTCATTATTGCTGAATTTTCTTTGATAATCATGTTTATTACATGGATGTGACTGTGTTAAAAAAATTTGGGTGATTTGGAAAAGAAAAAGCCCACCAACTAACAGGAGATATCAAACCCCACGGCCTGCATATGACTAGAAACCCAACAACCATATGGGCCAGGATGCAGGCCCGTGGGATGTTGATTTCACCTGCTAGTAGGCCCCACAGGGCATACACAGAAGTGGATAGGGAACTTGCTGTTTCAGTGAGAGAGGCTCATGCAATTGGTATCTCAGCTGCGTATATAAGTAGGTGCGTGCGCGTCTCGCTTGGCGAGGTGGGACTAAACTCCCACCACCCGTCAGTTGCGCCCGGTGCGTCTCAGCGTTGGGCCAAATTTTGTTGGGCTATCCTAGGCGAACCTCCCCCGTGTGCTGGACCACGCGTCCCTGTAGATGGTTGGGCTGGCCCATCATGTACACATATCCTTTTTCTTTTTTGTTTTTCACGTATTCTCTTTCATTTATTATTATACAGTTCTAAAACAAAGGTTGTTATAAACGCACAAAACTCCTTCTTCAGCCTCTCACCATCACGTTCACGTTGAACTCACCCTAAAATCAAGGAGAGGTAGATCGAATCTCCCTACGGGGGACAACCTCCACGGAGTAGCTAAATATGGTTACTTCAGATTTTCTTCCCAAGTCGTTTTTTGAGGGGAATATACATTTTTATTTTTTCCTCCAATATTTGTGGCGAAATACATGGAACAAAAATCATGGGAGGCACGGGGGCTACCTGTTTCCCCCCCTCCAAAAGTGCACTTGTTGCCAAAATGCATGTGAACGTGTCATATTCCACATTTTCCTTAATACATGTTGTACACCTGCACAAACAATTGAATTGTCGTTTTCATTTTGTTATCAATTCCTAAATCTTGAACTTCAGCATGCACCTATCCCATGGCGTCTCATCCAAGCTCCCACATCAACCACACTGATTCTTCTACCATGCATGTGTGCTGCTCCGACGTCCGGTACAAGAGAGGGGAATCTTGATCCGATGTGATGCGATTCATGTCTACCCATAGCATGCACCGCTAGGCAACTGGGCCGACAACATGCACCGCTAGCCGCCTCGATCCAGATAATGGGCAAAGATGCTCAGCTGGACATGTTTGTTGGCACTAGTGCATGATGCGCAAATCTTGGTGTGCAAGACGTGTAGCCGTGTGTCGTTTTAACATGCTTGGCATACCAAGGGAAGGGACTCGTTGGAGATCCAATGAACCGAGGTGGGGTCAAGGGTGGATGGATGGTGTGGGTCAACTTGGCTAAAGGTTTACGGTGGGTGTCTACGTGGCAAGTGTGCATGCATGGTGTGAATCCAGCTGTGTGTGATGCACTGGACATGCCTCTTTGGATAGGGCCTACATGAAGCGGCAATGAATTTTGAGGAAAATGAAGGAATGGGCCCCATACTCCGTCTGCATGCCGAACTCGTTCCCTCCATTGGCTACATCCAGCATGCGATATGGCATGCCTTCCACATAGCCTGCGTTAGGGCTTATACGTGCCGCTCTCGATGTTTGACCACACCCTTCATGGGTCATACGACGAGACCACGCTAGGCCCCGTGAAGCACCGCCTAGACACAAACTGGACGCGTTACCTTTTGGTAGCTATATCCAAAGCACATGCAGACCCGCCGTCTAGACCCACGTGTGGAGCATCACGTAGACGTTTAGACTCATACGTGGACATGCATCCTCTTGGTAGACATTTACACTCATGCGTTACCTCTTGGTAGCTAGATCCAAACTGGACTCACACCACTTACGCCAGTCCCCGATCCATGCAACCCCGCCGTTTAGACTCATACGTGGAAATGTGTGCATGCATGTTGTGGGTCCAGTTGAGTGCGATGCATGAGACATGCCTTGGTTACTAGGTCTAACATCATGTGGCATCGAGATTTGAGGCAAATGAAGGAACGGGCCCCGCACTCCTTTCACAGGCCGGACGCATTCTCTCTCGATGGCACCACACCCGGTCCTGTGAATTTTTAGCCCCTCACGAATTTGCATTGATTATAACGACAGCAGACGGGCATCATAGCCGTAGAGAACGGCTTCGAGGCCACGCCTCCCGTCGGTAGCATATGGCACATATATGGACCAAAGAGCTTAACATGGGGCACTCATCCCAATCCCTGCTATGATTTCATGGTGGCCGCATAAGATCTTGAACTTTCGAGGTTACAACCATAGAAATGCGGTAAATGGCCCGAATATGCGAGGGGGGGGGGGGGAGAAAGGCGACGCAATTACCTACCCCCATTATTGAAGTTTGTTTTTTCTGGAAAGAAACAATTTTTTATAAATAAGGAATTTTCAGCACTTATTAATAACGATTTTATAATTTCACATTGTAAGGTGCATTTTTTTCCTCTAAAACAAAGGTGTTGTAAACGCACAAAACTCCTCCTTGAGCCTCTCACCATCACCTTCACGTTGAACTCACCCAAAATGGATTTCCCTCTTTTGTACGATTTTCCTTTGTTTTTGTTTTTTAGACAAAAGGATTTTGCTTTGTGTTTTTTGTATTAGTAACATAGGGTTTTACTTTGTGACTGGTAAGCGGCCTATGGGCATGTTTGGTTGTTTCTTTACGAACTGGACCCACGGGCCGTTATTTTCTGTGCTTGACACGGATAGGGTCCGTGTCATCACCGCCATTGCCCACACACCCCCGCCCCCCTCAGCCCCACCCTCCCCACAAACCACCCCGCTGCCTACTCGCCTGGCCGCTCTCGACGGTTGGAGCAGAAGAGCGTGGAGTGAGATTGGGAGGCCGTCAGCAAGCACCTAGCGACTACCGGCGACTAGTTGAAGTGAGAAACCCTAACTTGTAATCTTCGACTTCTTTGTTCCTTGTTGTGTTGCCGTTTCGGGAGTTGGATATGGTTTTCAAAGTCAGAGATTAGATAGTTAGGATTTTTAAATCGGAGGTTAGGTGGAAGGCGATGCAGAGATTGAAGGAAGTTTTCTACATCGGTGGCTAGCTGGGTATTTTTTTAGGGTTTCGGTATTCCAGGGTTTTCATAACAATGAGCAAGTGCAGATGTGTAACACAATAGCAGCAAATTTCAGCAAACAGTCCTTTAAAAACTTCAAAAAATATAGGCCTTGTGAAGTGGCGAATCCAGGAAGAAACCAGAGGGTGGGCTCAAAACTTATAAGCTGGGCTAGTGGATTAAATTCCTTTTTAGGCCGAAATTAGGTTGGGTTTAGTAAGGCAGCCATTAACCTGTAGTCCTAGATTGCAAGTCAAACTAAACATTTCTCAGAATAATATTTACTGCAGTGTTTTTTTTGCAGAATATGCAATTTTGATCCAAATATTTGTATCTTTGTAGGGAAATAACAATAAACTATTAATTCTATTGCCCAAATTAGTTCATATTTTAAAGATTATAAATGTGAGGGCGTACAATATATCAGAGTTTTTAGGAATTATTTTAGTCTTTATTTTGTGTGGTTATGTAGTACTAGGAAAAAGTGAAGTAAGTTCATTTTCTCCAACATGACAGACAAGTGGCTAATTGAGTTGGTTACCCTGACGATCCTTCGTCCGTCCAGAACATATTTTCTTTTCTTTTTCAAGGACCATATTGTTGGATGCGGATGTATGTAGATGGGCTGTATGTTGAAGGTGTGCGTGTGTACATTTGGGTGGGCCGAGTAACAGCAGTAGTAGGATTTATGTTTTCATAGGACTTTTCTCAGAGATTACTGCTCAGTCTCAGACACTACCTCAGTTGTGCTGCAGAGGAGGAGGGGCCAATGCCGCGCGTTGACGCTCAGGGTGAGCCCATGCTACCGGTCGAGGATGAAGAGAAGGACATGTCTGAACAAGCTATGGTGCGGCGGGCACGCGCTGCGTTGCGGGGTTATGAGGAGTGGAGGGCGAGCCACCCGCTCAGTTCAAGTGTATGATTGTTGATTACTGATGCAGTACCTTCATTGATTATACTGTATGATTATTGCCTAGTGTGTTTACATGCATAAGCCCTTTTCTTAAATTCTCATCCTTTGCTTTTCTTAATTTTATTTTGTTTACACAGGTGGTGTGCATAACCTGTCGACAGGACTGCAACAGGCCCAAGGAAGATGGGTTGACATTTACCATCAGGCTAGATGGGGACACTTCAGCTCTGGTATAAATAATCATGTCAATTTTACTTGTACTATGTTTGTTCCCCTCTACTTTGAAGATTAACAATATGTAGGAAATAAATAGCAATTAAATTCTACATCTACAGATCGTGCCATGCTACGCAAGGCACCAGTTCAGCACCATCCCAGACAGCTCATTGCTTTTTCAAGCGAGAGGGAGCCGCATGTGTGATTTTGGCATGTACAAAGGGAATTCAAGGGCGATCATCTGTGGTGAAAACTGGTGCAGGTTTGTTGAAGACTTCAACCTGCGAGAAGGTGACCTTGTCTCCTTCGATTTGACTGAAGACATTCCTATGGTGTACTGCTGCAACCTGCCAAGGACATGCGATCAAAACGAAGAGCGTAAAGATCCTCTAGAATTAGCTGTCATAACGAAGGGAATTAATCTTACGAAGCAAGAGGAGCGTAACCTACATGACCTTTTGGCGATGAAGAAAGGTTATATAGGTGCATTTTTTGTCCACCGCTTCACCAAGTCGAACATAGGAGGAAAGACGATGGTATGTTTTTGGTGTACTAGTATTTTCTATTTTGTATGCAATTTTCTTTGTTTTTTCATGGAGAGAAAGTTTAATGATATGCTATTGTAGCTGAAACCAGTGAATACACTGATGTGTGTTTTTGCATATCCTTTTGTTTCCCATAACTGAAGATCCTTATGCAATATATGTAGATGTAGCTGAAGATCCTTTTGTTTACTGCTCCTTCACATATTTGATAATTTTTCTTCCTATGACGGTGCATACAGAGATTACCGGTGAAAGTTGTCAATGCCCTGAAGACCCCAGGAGATGGGGAGATACCGGGAGATGGGCTTGCTGGCATTCGGCTGTGCAAGGACAGTTTGATGCCGGTCAAGTACCACAAGTGTGATGATGGCCGCATCATCTTCGGCAAGGGATGGAGTGATTTTGTTGACAGTGAAGAGCTTAAGGTTCATAAAGCTGTTCTTTTCAGTTTCAAGACCACCACCCGTGAAGATCTTCAGATCGAGGTGGTTATGAACATGCTGACCGAGGAGCCACAAATGTAGCATGACAACGCAAGAGTGTCCTTTACACTAGGTATAGTGCAAAAACTATTGTGATAGCAGTTATGCATCTATGGGGTTACGTCTTCATTATGTCTTGGGTGATGATGACTATGAGAGGAGGACATGTTGCAGTTAGAGTAAATGCTAGGATTCGGCCCTATTCAGGACTCAAAATAGGTCTTTCACAGGTGGTTGCTTTATTTTCTGCTGTTTCCCTGGCTATAATCATGAACGATGGTAATGCAAATAGAATCGTTAAGGGGGTTTTATTAATATTTTAAATCATGGAGTTAAGATGGTAGAACTACCTATGAGTGTTTGCGTAGGAGACGCAGGAAGGGCATCAGTTGTGTTCTTGACTCTTTGGCAATGCAGGAATAATGCGAGATTACAAAATAAATGGTATAGTGATCTTATGATTCTTGTTTAGCTAATTTGCTTGTGGATCATGGGATGGTCTATATTGCAGATGAAGGTCGTAAACAAAGAGGTGCTGATGTTGGGAGCAAAGAGGTGATGATGGTCTATATGCGCACGCTAGAGCATGTAGCAGGTGAATTGTACAGTTCATCGCAAGTGTGGAGTCACAGGGTACTGCGGTGTCGCCTACGCATCTCTGCCGTAGTTTTATTTTTTGGACCTTCATGTTAAATCTGGCTGGGCTTGCTACCATGTATGATTTGTGCTGCTAGTTGATTACTTTAGTTTCTAGCTGTAGTTTGTATCAGGGGCTTGAAAGACCATGTGTTTTCTGTTAATGGAAAATCAGAGGGGGCGACCCTTCTTTTGATTAAAAAAATGAACTTTCTCTATGCAATTAAAAAATAAAATTTCTCTATTCAAACCCAGTTGAGAACAATATTCATTATAAATCTGAAATAATCTTTTGGAAAAAATGGCTATCGCATTCTGTGTATTCATTATAAATCTGAAATAATCTTTTGGTAAAAATGGCTATCGCATTCTGTATCATAGCTAGCGAAACCGAAACAAAATAAACGCCTTAAGTATAATATCTTGTGAACGTGGATCAAATTAGGCAAGACAGCTAGAATAAAGGATGATTCAACTTGCAGGAAATTTGAACTTACGACTTACTAGCAGTATAATAAAGTTTACAGACTATCAGCTAGATAAATAGAAGAAACATTTTATGTTGATTCATTCTTCCTTCCGGACTTCTTTGACCGCCTGGATGGTTTGGCGAGATGCTGGCGCTGACTCTCGAACCCCTTCTGGAAGTTCACCAACTGCCTGTATACGTCGTAGGTGGCATACACGTCCATGGAAGCATAATAGATGTTCTTCAAGGGCAAGGGCGCTTCTGCCCATATGGTGGTCATCTTCTGTGAGAACGTCCTTCATCTTGTTGTAGCTATGGTAGATGATGGAACCAGCGTAGTCAGCCAAGCCATACTTTGGCTTAATCGTCACTGGATCAGGCACTCTCCACATATTCTGGATATGCACAAAGTTTTGTACCACCAGACCAACATGCTTGAGTTTTTTCTTGTCATTCTCGATGTCCACCCCAACAAAGGTGTACTCCTCGTCGAGCAGGAAGGTGGCAAGCAGGCCATAGTGCTCATCAGCAACGCTTATGTGGTACACGAGGACGTAGATGCCAACGCATAACTGGACCACGGCCGCCATCTGTGTCGGATAACGAGGCCAGGTGTACTCCACATCCAGTGCAACTATCTTCTGGTCGTCGTTCCGCAGCCAGTATTTGAATCTGCTAATACAGTACTCAACACAGCTAGCCTTGTTCGTGTACTTCACATAAATTTCGGTATTTCCATCTGCCCTAGCATCATAATCATTCTCGAACTCCATGCCAAAGGACTATAATTGATGAAACCAGTATAAGACATGAAGCATGACAATAACATGATAACAATAAGCCGAGATGAATATGACGGCAGATAGTATAGGAATTCTGGCGCTATTGAAAGTTTATGTAAACAAGTGCATGAACAATTTAAACTAAACAAGTACTCCCTCTGTAAAGAAATCACTAAAGCAGTGAACCAAAAGTTGTTATATTTCCTTGCAGAGGGAGTATATGCGAATTAACAATATAAATTTATGCTCTTGAAATATTTATCTAAACAACTGCATAAACAATCAAGAATAAACATGTATCTATGAATTCTTCATCGCCCATGCAGATGAAATTGTGTGTACAAACTAAAGAAGCAGGAGAAAAACAAGAAATTGACAAGACAATGGACTAGATGTTGCATGCAGATGAATCTGTGTGCAAAATTCTCATAAGGCAACGGACTACATGTTGCAGGCAGATGAATCTGTGCGCACAAAATAAAGAAGCAGGAGAACAAGAAATTGACAAGAAGAAGGCCATCGTATGTGCTGCCACTGGAGAACTACTAACAAAATTGACAGGAAGGAGAACTCACCGTTCCAGAAGCCAGATTGTTGGGAGAGTGGGCGACGCAGAGGAAGAGGGAATTGAGAGGACGCAGAGGCAGAGGAACCGGTTTTGGAGAATCATGGCAGTGAGGACGAAGCGCCCTCGCGCGTGCCCATCCTAAATAATTGGGACGGGGCTCGTCCCTCCTGCTGGAGTCCTCGCTTCCTTTGTCATGTTCACATTTAAAATGGGCTCACCCATAGGCCCGTATAAGAAAGCACAAGAAGCCCAAACGCTTCATGGTTGATATTACTGATCTAAACTTGCTAAAAAATTCTCAAAATAAAAATATAGCTAAAAAAACTTTACGTGATCTGAAACTACCTCTTCGTGAGATCCCAAATTCCCAATATTTCCTTGTGGTGGGTTGTTAGAGAATCCCCTATACATAAACATTACGTGATCTAAAACTACCTCTTCGTGAGATCCCAAATTCCCAATATTTCCTTGTGATCGGTTGGTAGAGAATCCCCTATAAATACGAAGCTTTTCACGGCATAGATCGTATACTTCCACCCCACGCCTCCCACCCCACGCCGCCCATACCTAGCCTTCCATGACTACACCGAATTACCACCCCTCGCCGCCCAAAGTAGCTCCCAGGTCGGTGAAGCCGACGGAGCCTTCATCTTCAAAGCCTGCGTCGGCGAATCCCGAGATGAAAGAGAAGGGCACGTCAGAGAAGCCGACAAAAGAGAAGGGCACGTCGGAGAAGCCGGCGAATCAAAAGATGAAAGCGAACGACAATGGAGCCGGTCGCCATCGAGAGAATCCTCCGGTAATGATCGAGATCCTTGTATTGTGTATACACCCTCCTTCCCAAGTCTGCATGCAATCCCATTATTTACGGCGCACTTCTTTTTGATCTCGTTTAGTTACAGCCATAATGAACTATCCCTATTTTACCGAAGGGAGATTGGTGTGTCTAGAAAGGCTTGCACGAATCTTAGCATAAAATCAATGACATAGGACTTAGATAAGCAATACTTAGAGCACATCTACATGTGCTTTAGCAAAACTTAAGGGAGATCGTGGATACCTTCCTCTCTTAGTTTTTAGTCGTGAATGCCTCTCTCTGTAATGAAACTTGCGCTAATTTTCATGCTGGAAAGTTCTACGTGCAATGATATGGAAATGAACGACTAGTAATTCAACTTTGTTTAAAACCAGCAACCGAATCAACAAAATAATCGTAGTACTCCTAAATGCCTGATCAAATACGCAGTAGACAGAATACAAAGTAGTTTTGTACGTAATTTGCACGCCTCACTTATTTGGCATTGAGAACATCAAATGTATGTACTATATTAAATTTTAGGTTGACGATAAATAAAGGAGAAAACTAAAGAGAAAGATGGACAATAGGATCACATGTTACATTCCTAGTATGGTGATTATCTATAAACTATTGATCTTGTGATCATGTATGCAATTATTTTCGTAAGCGTGACGCCTGAAACTTTAGTAGTGTACATAGAACAAAGTCTGCTCTTTGTACTAAAAATCTATACTATTATGAGTCAATTTGCGGACAGAGATAGCTTGTTTTTCTATGTGTGGTGTTCATTATATGGCCTAGAAGCTCTATAATTTCATGCAGTAATGTAGAGCACAATTTGGATATTGGCATAGATTACATCTAGTCGGTTCTATGCATGTTTAAATGAATACCATACAGAATCTAATCAGACTATTTGTACATTCAGGGAACTCAGGTTGCTTCATTGCTGCAATATGAGAAGTTCATAAAAGATTTAAACACACAGCAACTGACGTACATCAAGTTGATTGGACTGGGTGAACTTCTCAAGACTCTTGGCATGAGAATGAGACGTCTACTGTGCTAGGCCATCGCTTATTCATATGATGCAGAGCAGGATGCCTTTATAATTAATGGGAGACCATGTAGGATCATACTAAAAGATATGGAGCATATAACAGGCCTGCCCTGCATGGGGAAGAATCACGTCTCTTCAAATCACAACAATACTTTGGAGTTGTGGAAGGAACTGAAAGACCCCAATGACACAAAAGTAACTTTGAAAGGATTGCTAGCCAAGATGAAAGGCAATAGCACACCTAATTTTGTCAGGCCATTTGTCTTGTACACCATAGGAAAATATGTATGCCCGACAACACATCAGTATGTGGACAACAGATACCTTGGGATTGTTAGAAACGTTGAGAAAATAAAGAGCACCAATTTTGGACAGCTTACACTTGACCATCTTATGACTAGCGTCAGGAAATTTGTAAATGGTGGAGCAAATCTGGAGGGCAACCTACCATTGCTTCAAGTAATACAATCATTATTAACATACAATACATTTAATTTTATGGAAAATTTTCTAAGCTGTTTTTGTTGTAATGCAGACGTGGTACTAGGAGAAGTGGAGGGTGCACCAATTGGACTCTACCATCTCGTATGCATCAAGGTTAAGGCCGCTGATCCAAAACTGGAGTGACGAGAAGGCATAGAAGGTTGACAACATAATCAACAAAAATTATATAGGGGTTGGAGAGGTAAAGTGTTAGTACTGTGTGCCTGGATTATCTACCATATGTTTTGAATGATACTAACGACACTAACATACAGAATGTCGATGACCTGCTGCGGCCTTTCAATCCGCCACCAGTTGGGACGCCGGTCAAACCAAAGACTGACGGTCAGGTAAATGATGAACATCAGACACAAATATATATTGTAACTTTTCAAGTACAATCGAAGTCATATGCTTCTAACTGCTTGTAATTTGCAGGATAAGGCACTCATGGGCCGTGTATTGGCTGATTTGAAAGAAGTTGCCTCCATTGTGCGGGAAGCCAGTGCACAACAATTTGATAGGATGAGCACCCTTGAAAAAAATGGACGAGTGCCTTAGGCGTACAGTTGCAAACGGCAGACGCACGGACGACCTCATCACAGAATTCAATGTAAATATACCATTATGAGTTTCTATAAATAGTTTTACTATCAATACTCTCCACACTAACACATTTGTTTTAAAGAACCACCGCTATGGAATATTTGATGCTGATCGCCCAGGAGTAGAGGACATACATCTATATGACTTGGGAGTACCTGCGGACCCAATGGAGGTCCCAGGAGAGAATACTACTCACTAGCAAAAACAAAAAAAGACACGGAGGTCATTGCCAAAGGCATTTCTACTAAGGGAATACAAAAAGATAACATGGATGCCCCCATGAAGAACGTAGCTGAAGATTTGCAGCCTGCTCCTAGTTTGCACTCGCGAAAGCATTCAAAAACCACCACAAGCCTTGAAGCTTTCATGGTGATACATATTTCACATCTAACTGATTTTGTTTTAAGTTAATGAAGATTCGTAGCTAACAAGTGCTTTATTTCGAATCACAGGATCCTCTGAATTTGAGGCACAATGAGAATGTGCGAAAGTCTGAAGAAAGAAGAGATCAAGATGATGAAGATGTCAGTATTGAGGTGGGGGGAGAGGCAGGTACCAAAAGCAAACACCGGTCTGCCAAGGCTAAGGCAATAAGGGAGCAAGAAGAGACACATGTCTTCCCAGTTGATGAGGACAACTATGATGATTCTTTAGCAAAGCAGCGACAAGATAGCGTGGTTGATTCCATGCTACCAACTCGTACGAGCATCCGGAAAAGAGTGGCATCTTCATTATTGTGCAATGAAGATTATGTTCTGTACGATAGTGATAAGAAGAGAAAGAGAAACAGGACTCCATCGGAGTCTACCAACGATTCCAAGGACACAAAGAATACAAAGAGGAAAAACCGTGCAAGCATTTTTAAAGATACAGACACAGGTGCTTCGAGGCTGGAGACCGACCTTGACAAGTTTCGATAGAATCACTTGGCCAAAATTGTCAACACCTCAGATCTTGATAAACAATTGGTGGTAATTGATGACATTGTTCTGCTACAGAAGCATTTGCAATGCCTCACCATGACAGATGGAGTTTTAGATGACAAATGGTTGGGTGACGAAGTAAGATATTTGCCAAATTATTTTATCAATTTTCTTTTGCACAGTACAATTAACTTGAATTTTGTTTTAGTTGGTTGATGCTGTGATTCAGATCATGCGTTATGATCATCCTGAGGACATAAGGGACGGGCAACTGGTTTACATTGAGAGGGTGGCCGACGTTGCTATGATCGAAAGAGATGGTAAGGTAGAGAACTGCCACGAGGCCGCTTTGGCGGGCAGTCATGGAACAACAAAAGGAGACAACTACCTCGGACATGATCTAGTAGCACCTAACCATGACATAAACACATTTATTTTTGTAATCATTATGCATGTTGATGTAATCATCTTTGTTGTCCAGGTTTTTCTACCTACGAACATGGCGAACACCCACTGGTTCGTTGTGGTCGTAAACCCCAGAAGGAGGGAGATTCAGATTCTTGATTCACTTTTCAGCTACGTAGTAACACAAGTGGTTCACGTGGTGAGATTTTAAACGTCTTTCAATATAACACAGCATTTAGCATCATACCTAACCTTGAACCATGAGCAACTTCTCATACCATGGACTTTGGCAGGTACGTGGGGTGGAAGCACATCTGAGAGCATCGCTGCGAATCAATGGACCACAAAGCCATGCATGGCAAGACATTAACGTGACCCAATGGACAGTAAAGCATGTTCCTGTGCCAAGACAAGATGACAAGTCAGTCAACAGTATTAGCTTCTCAATATGTTTTGAATTTTTAATACATGAAATGGTGCTAACAGAATTAATTGTTGTAGTTCTTCTTGTGCACTCTACATGCTGAAGAACATCGAATTCTTTACGGGAGAAGATCTTACGCTGCGTTATGACCAAGTACGTAGAATAACACCTAAAATTCTGTCAATTTTGTAAACATATGGAACGATACTAACATATCCTCCCATGCAGGCATACATTGACAATTATAGAAGAGAGCTGCATGTTGCCCTTCTTACTTCGCCCTACAACAAATTGAAGTCCATGAAAAGGCTGAAGACGTACATTGCTAGCCTATCGGATGCAGCTGCGATTGAAGATCATGACGATGCAAGCATTTAGTCCAGCAGTGGTTGATTCTTAGATCTGGAGTGTACACTTGGTTATGAAGCGGTAGAGTAGGGTGTGGTTTGGTTTTAGTCCCGAAGAAGGTTTCCTAGCCATGTTCATAGTCCAGTGCGGATTAATCAAGTTGTAATATTTCACAGTACTGGTTCCAAATACTATTCTTGAAATAAATTTGGTCTACATGGGAGACGCTGAAACATATATTTGCTTTTTACAACCAGAACTTTTGAAGCTTTTTTTAACATTGCTAGTTAGAAGTTTCAGAAAAATTTCAATTAGTGCTGAAATATTTTGGCTGAAAGGCAAATATTGCAGTGAGTGCTTAAATGAATGAAGTTCAGTTATTTCATCGAAATCACACCGAAGTGAAAACCATGGTGTCGTGCCATCTTGAGCAGCAACAGAAATGATTCAGCGTTATTAACAAAATTTGGTCTCACAGATACGAGGAAAAAAGGTATGATTTTGAGCATGCAAGATCGGATGGGCAATAAAATAACTTCACAAGAGAGCCAAATACTATTCTTGAAGAAGGTTTCCTAGCCATGTTCATAGTCCAGTGCGGATTAATCAAGTTGTAATATTTCACAGTACTGGTTCCAAATACTATTCTTGAAATAAATTTGGTCTGCATGTGAGACGCTGAAACATATATTTGCTTTTTTCAACCAGAACTTTTGAAGCTTAGGAAGGTTAACCGAATTCTTAAATTTATATGTAAGTGTCGTCGGAGTCTGGACAAGAATCAGAACAATTACATTGCTAGTTAGAAGTTTCAGAATTTTTTAAACATCGCTAGGTAGAAGTTTCAGAATTCTTTTAACATCGCTAGTTAGAAGTTTCAGAAAAATTTCAGCGAGTGCTGAAATATTTTGGCATCGCTAGTTAGAAGGTTCAGATTTTTTTAACATCGCTAGTTAGAAGTTTTAGAAAAAATTTCAGCGAGTGTTGAAATATTTTGGCTGAAATTCAGTGAGGCTGAAATATTTTGGCTGAAAGGCAAATATTGCAGTGAGTGCTGAAATGAATGAAGTTCAGTTATTTCATCGAAATCTCACCGAAGTGAAAACCATGGTGTCGTGCCATCTTGAGCAGCACCAGACATGATTCAGTATTATTAACAAAATTTGGTCTCACATATACGAGGAAAAAAGGTATGAGCATGGGCATTCAAGATCGGATGGGCAATAAAATAGCTTCACAAGAGAGTAAAATACTTCACGTGTGAAGACTCAATCTTAGTTGACTTTAGAACCAGTTTTCATCCTAAAAGAGGTCCAGTGAACTACTTATAAGCAATAATAAAAGCGGTCCAGTTCTTTTGGCTGATTTTCAAAGAAACGGGAACGATATCTTTTTGATGATCGTGATTCTCAGGAGACCTACATGTTGTTACGCAACTTACCTTGGTTTTTTCTAAACCATAACTTACCTTTGCTAAACTCTCCACGCCCCCCCTAATATTCAACCAAGTGGGTCCCCTCCCTTGATTTCCTCCAACCAAAGAAATCTATACGTAGATATATGCCCGGGTTGTTACGATCCCTATAAATAGGGATCCTTTGAAACCTCGTAGATCATAGTTCGTCCTTCTGCGCCGCCCAAACCAGCAAGACAGAAGGACGGAGCAACCCAGGAATCCAGCAAGACCGAACGACGGAGCCAAACATGAATCCTCTGGTAACTCCCCACGATCTCAGCCGCAGGTATTTTTCGTGCCACGATCTTCCTCGCATGATCTCTTGCTGCGACCCCACTCGTTGTTTGCATATTCATGTAACTCAGCATGTTTTTAAACAAATTAAGTTGGGGGCGTTAGGGGAGGGCGCTAGGATTTGTTTCCTACCAGATTGGCAGTTCATTGATTAATTCCAGGCTAAATCTTAGCGTCTGGTCTTGTCGATGCCAATTAGTGCAGCGGGCGCTTGCCTTCTTTTTTTCCTTCCGCACGAGTCATGGAAGGCCTCGATGGCCCATGTTTTAATTCCATACTACTGACCATGATTAGCGCCTAGAGTTGAGGAGACCACGGTTGGATAGTTTTTTATTTTCCAATGTTTATTTTATTTCAAATAAGTGCCTTGCAATGGAGATTACCTTAGATGACCGTTCAAACGTAACCAAGCTGAATCACATGATAGTATTTGCACATACATGGAACTCAGCATGCTTGTACCTCATGCAGTAGCGTAGAGCACAATTTTTATGTTGGTATATATAAGCTGTATTCGTCTGTATGAGTGTTTAAATTGTATACCATGCTGAATCTAATCACACTTGCACATCCATTGAACCCAGGATGCTTCTTTGCCGCCATATGAGGAGTTCATAAACAGATTAAACACGCAACAAAGGATGTACATCCAGTTGATAGGACTGGGTGGACTTCTCAAGACACCTAGCATCAAAATTAGACGTGTACTCTGCCTGGCCATCGCTAATTCATATGATGCAGAGCAGGATGCCTTTATCATCAATGGGAGACCATGTAGGATCACACTAGAAGATGTAGCGCATATAACAGGCATGCCCTGCCATGGGAATAAGAACGTCCCTTCAAATCTTGATGATAATATGGAGTTGTGGAAGAAACTGAAAGACCGTAATGACACCAAAATAACTTTCAAAGGATTGCTAGCCAAGATGAAAGTCGACAGCACACCAAATTTTGTCAGGCCATTTGTGTTGTACACCATAGGAAAATATGTATGCCGAAAAAAAGAGGAGTATGTGGATAAAAAATATATTGGGATTGTTAGAAACGTTGAGACGATAAATGGCACAAATCTTGGACAGCTAACGCTTGACTATCTTACGGATAGCGTGAAGAATTTTGTAAATGGCGAGGCAATTCTGGAGGGGAATCTACCACTGCTGCAGGTAATTCGTAGTGGTACAATTATCAGTTACCTAACATACATTACATAATGTACGGGAATGTTTGTAAACTGCTTTTGTTGTCATGCAGACATGGTACTACGAGAAGTTCAGAGTGCACCAATTGGACTCTAGCATCTCGTATGAATCAAGGTTAAGGCCGCTGATCCAGAATTGGAGCGAGGAGAAGGCAAAAAAGGTTGACAATATAATCCAGAATAATTATCTGGGAGTTGGAGAGGTAAAATGTCAGCACATTGCCTGGATTATGTAACATATATATTTTCTAAATCATACTAACGACACTAAACTGCAGTATGTTGAGGACCTGATGAGGCCTTTCATTCCAGCACGAGATGGTACGCTAGCCAAACCGAAGACTGGCGCTCAGGTAAATGAGTTACATAAGGCACAAATATATATTGTCACATTCCAACTAGTATGAAGTTATATGATTCTAACTGTTTCAAAGTCTCAGATTAAGGTACTCATCGGACGTGTATTGACTGATTTGCAAGAAGTTGCCTCCCTCGTGCGGGAGTCCGGTACAGAACAAAACCATAGGATGTGCACCCTTGAAAAGAAAATGGATGAGTGCCTTAGGCGTACCCATACAAATGGCAAGCTCACGGAGGACCTCATCAAAGAATTGAAGGTAAGCCTAGAATTATGAGATTAGTATATATAATTGGAAATTTACGTGTACAAGTTTTTTTTCTAATTTAGTTTACTATCAAAACACCCCAGACTAACATGTATTTTTTAAATAAAAAACATGATGGAATATTTCCAGTAGTGGACGACATACATCTATCTGACCTCGGGGCACCTTCACAACCAATGGAGGCCTTTGTTGAGAATGCTGAGCAGGCTTCTGACCAGGGGAAACAAAAGGATGTCACGGAGGTCGATGCTAAGCATGATTGTAAGCAGGAAATAAAAAATGATGACATGGAGCCCCCCATGAAGAACCTTGATGAAGATTTTGACATACGCATGTTAACTTAATTATGAAACAATCATTGTCGTTTTAGAAATAACATTTGATCTTCCACGTACATGATGAAGCATTCGAAAGAGCTGCTGCAAATATCAAACAGGATCTCAGTGGTATTCATAAGCTTTTGAAAGAGGTGGATGATATCCAGGGAGCTCCTAGTTTTGATAAGAAAATGCATTCCAAAGCCACCACAAGCCTTGAAGATTTCCAGGTGATGCACATTTTACCTATAATTGAGCAAGAATCTGCTAAAGGCTAACACGCGGTTTATTTCGTCTGACAGAATCCGTTCAACAGACGGAGTAAGCAGCACTCTGTGAAGGCTACGAGATCGCGAGATCCTGAAGAGCCCCGTGCCTTCACAGATGATGACAGCCATGATGAATCCTTTGAAAAGCAGCAACAAGTAAGTGTGGTTGGATCGACACCACCAAATCATGGGGGCGAAAAGAGAAGGGTGGTATTGCAATTATTTAAGAATGACGAGTATGCTTCATACGACAGTGAGAAGAAAAAAGGAAAAAAAAGACTCCATCAGAGTGTACAAATGATTCCGAGGACACGAACAGTAAAAAGAGGAAAATCAGCTCTAGCAACTTAAAAAAGAGGTCAGAAGTTCCTGAAACCCAGAGGGACCAGCTAGACGTGGTTCGACAGGATTTCGTGGCGTCACTGATCAACACTACAAATCGTGAAAAACAAATTGTGTTAGTTGATGACATTGTCGTGCTATCAAAGCATTTGCAATGCCTCACCCATAAAGATGAATCTGAAGATGGTGTATGGTTGGGTGGCGAAGTAAGATAGTATTTCACAAATTTGTTTATGAAGTTTCATTTTTGTACAATACAATTAACTTGATTATTTTTGTAGGTGGTTGATGCTGCGATCCAGCTCATGCGTAATGATCAACCAATTGACACAAGGGACGTCCAACTGGTTTATATTGAGAGGGTGGCCGGCGTCGCTAAGCTCGAAAGAGATGGTAGGATAGAGGAGTGCTACGAGGACGCTTTGGCAGGCATTCCTGGAACAACACAAGGAACCACCTACCTGAAACATGATATGGTATATTAAGCTGACGTAGAACAGATTTTTTTATTACTATGCACGTTGATCTAATTATCTGTGCACTCCAGGTTTTCCTACGTACGAAAAGTATATACACCCACTGGTTCCTTGTGGTCGTAAACCCCATAAGGAAGGAGATTCAGGTTCTTGATTCACTTTTCCACTGTATGATACCCAAAGAAGTAAATAATGTGGTGAGAATTTCAACATATTTAATTATAAGAAAGGATTTAACATGGTATGTAAGTATTAGTCGTAGGCAACTTCTCATCCCATTGGGCTTGCAGGTACGTGGGATGGAAGCACATCTGAGAGCACCAATGCGAGTCAATGGGATTGAAAGCAATGCATGGGAAGACATTAACGTGACGCAATGGCCAGTACGGAATATTAATGTGCCAAAATCCGATGAGACGTCAGTCAACAATATTAGCTTTTGTTTTTGTTTTAGATTGTTAATATCTGAAATGCTGATCTAACAACATAAAATGTTGCAATTCTTGTAGTGCACTGTACATGCTGAAGAACATCGAATTATTTATGGGAGTAAAACTGAGGTTGCAATATGACGAAGTACGTAAAGTAACACCTTAAATTTTGTCATTTTCTGAAACATATGGAACGATACTAACATATCCTCGCATGCAGGCCTACATCGACAAATTCAGAAGAGAGCTACCTGTTGTGCTTGTCGATTCACCCTACAACAAAATAAAATACGGGACTAGGTTCAGGCAGTACCATGCTAGGCAATAGGATGCAGCTGCGGTTGAAGACGACGAGGATGCAAGCAGTTAGTCCATCATTGTGGTTCATTCTTACATGTGGAGTGTACACTTGGCCATAAAGCGATAGAGTAAGGTGTGGTTGGGTTTTAGTCCCGAAGAAGGTTTCCTAGCAGTGTTATTAGTCCATTGCACATGAGTCAAGTTGTAAAACTTCAATAATATTGGTTACTATATTTTGCTTGAAATAAATTTGGCTCTACGGGATCTCGTAGAAATCTATATTTGCTTTTTACTACCATGTGACAATAATGGTGCCTGGGGCAACCCTAGAAGAATAATGGGTTATGATATGTCTATTTTCATA
The DNA here is from genome assembly GCF_056163025.1 of Triticum urartu. NCBI lineage: Eukaryota > Viridiplantae > Streptophyta > Magnoliopsida > Poales > Poaceae > Triticum > Triticum urartu. Next base: position 18,110,443 of record NC_141877.1, read on the forward strand.
CGAGAGAAAAATTTATTAAAGCATGAGCATAGCCTCACAACAGAAGTCAAAAATACTGCCTGATTCAACACGCAATCCCAGCTATGTCTCGTAGGCAGGACACAAAGCCAAAAAAATAGAGCATAGGATAACAAGTGTAAAAGCACATACCATAGGGGGCCTCTGCAGGTGCTGCAACGCTGAATTGAAGCGATCACCTTCAGGAGCACAGTGGTGTGCCTCAGGGAATCACATAGCATGTTCTGTCATAGCCCTGCAAAACAGAGAAAAATTACTACTTGTACTAACCTTGTAAAGTGTGTGCATGTAACAAATGTTGGACATAACTAAACAGGAAGAATGAAATGCAACATATGGAAGAATCGAATGCTCATTCCTTTCTCTCTGCTTTTTGCGAGGACCATTACTCTCCCTTTAACAAGGCTAAAACATCATAATAAGACTTAACAGCAATCTTGAAAAGGTGGATATCCCATGTGAATCTAATTTTTCATATAAAGCACATGCCAAGTCTGTTGATCCCAGTCCAGCAATTGCACAAGAAGAAGCGAGCATCATAAATATTGAGCAACATAAGCTATGAATTGTTTATAGTACATTCCAAAATTAATAGCTTATCATCTCCATTGATCTCCAAATCTCACCTACCAGCCAAATTGAAAGAATACATGTTGAATGCAACGATTGAACGTTCGTAGATCAAGCAGTCGGGGGTGGACGAATGGGGCTGGCCGTCGAGGCCGGCGGCCGGCTTCATCTAGTCCCGCAGAACATGATCCATACCCAACCACCTTGCCATCGGACGAGATGCATGGCCAGATCAAAGCTGCAGCCATGGATGAGAAATGATATGTAGAGGACACAAACAACCAATTGGGGTGTGGGAAAGAGGTTACCTATAACCTTGTGGCTATAGGCACCCGCATGGAGAACTAGGAGGTGAGATGGCGCCAACTCTTCGCCGGCGGCCGCCGCGGGGAGGGCAGTGGGCCTCCTCTCGTGTTCGTTGAAAATGCGGTGCGAGATCGCGAGGGAATTGGGGTGGAGAAAGGGAAGGGCCGCGACACGCGGCTAGATCCTGCCGGCGACGAGGGAGGGAGGGGCCGTGACGAGCGGCTAGATCCTGCTGGCGAGGATCAAAACCGTAGTGGCGGCGAGGCATAAATGTTGGAAATATGCCCTAGAGGCAATAATAAAAGCATTATTATTATATTTCCTTGTTCATGATAATTGTCTTTATTCATGCTATAATTGTGTTATCCGGAAATCGTAATACATGTGTGAATAACAGACACCAACATGTCCCTAGTAAGCCTCTAGTTGACTAGCTCGTTGATCAACAGATAGTCATGGTTTCTTGACTATGGACATTGGATGTCATTGATAACGAGATCACATCATTAGGAGAATGATGTCATGGACAAGACCCAATCCTAAACATAGCACAAGATCGTATAGTTCGTTTGCTAGAGTTTTCCAATGTCAAGTATCTTTTCCTTAGACCATGAGATCGTGTAACTCCCGGATACCGTAGGATTGCTTTGGGTATACCAAACGTCACAACGTAACTGGGTGACTATAAAGGTAGACTACGGGTATCTCCGAAAGTGTCTGTTGGGTTGACATGGATCAAGACTGGGATTTGTCACTCCGTATGACGGAGAGGTATCACTGGGCCCACTCGGTAATGCATCATCATAATGAGCTCAAAGTGACCAAGTGTCTGGTCACGGGATCATGCATTATGGTACGAGTAAAGTGATTTGCCGGTAACGAGATTGAACAAGGTATTGGGATACCGACGATCGAATCTCGGGCAAGTAACATATCGATTGACAAAGGGAATTGCGTACGGGGTTGATTGAATCCTCGACATCGTGGTTCATCCGATGAGATCATCGTGGAGCATGTGGGAGCCAACATGGGTATCCAGATCCCGCTGTTGGTTATTGACCAGAGAGTCGTCTCGGTCATGTCTGCTTGTCTCCCGAACCCGTAGGGTCTACACACTTAAGGTTCGGTGACGCTAGGGTTGTGAAGATATGTATATGCAGTAACCCGAATGTTGTTCGGAGTCCCGGATGAGATCCCGGATGTCACGAGGAGTTCCGAAATGGTCCGGAGGTAAAGAATTATATATAGGAAGTGCTGTTTCGGCCATCGGGACAAGTTTCGGGGTCACCGGTATTGTACCGGGACCACCGGAAGGGTCCCGGGGGTCCACCGGGTGGGGCCACCTATCCAGGAGGGCCCCATGGGCTGAAGTGGGAGGGAACCCAGCCCATAGTGGGCTGGGGCGCCACCCCCCTAGGGCCCATGCGGCTAGGGTTGAGGGGAAACCCTAAGGGGGGCGCCCCCTTGCTTGGGGGGCAAGCCCCCCACCCTAGGCCGCCGCCCCCCTAGTAGATTCCATCTACTAGGGCCGGTGCCCCCCCTAGCACCCCTATATATAGTGGGGGAGAGGAGGGACTTTATACCCCAGCCCCTGGCACCTCCCTCTCTCCCCGTTACGTCTCTCTCTCGTAGTATAGGCGAAGCCCTGCTACTGTGACGCCCTGCATCCACCACCACGCCGTCGTGCTGCTGGATCTTCGTCAACCTCTCCTTCCCCCTTGCTGGATCAAGAAGGAGGAAACGTCTCCCGTCCCATACGTGTGTTGAACGCGGAGGTGCCGTCCGTTCGGCGCTTGGTCATCGGTGATTTGGATCACGTCGTGTACGACTACACCATCACCGTTCTTTGAACGTTTCCGCACGCGATCTACAAAGGTATGTAGATGCATCCAATGGCTCGTTGCTAGTTGAACTCCTAGATGGATCTTGGTGAAATGAGTAGGAAATTTTTTGTTTTCTGCAACGTTCCCCAATAGTGGCATCATGAGCTAGGTCTATGCGTAGTTCTTCTTGCGCGAGTAGAACACAATTTGTTGTGGGCGTAGATTTGTCAACTTTCTTGCCGCTACTAGTCTTATCTTGCTTCAGTGGTATTGTGGGATGAAGCGGCCCGGACCAACCTTACACGTACGCTTACGTGAGACCGGTTCCACCGACTAACATGCACTAGTTGCATAAGGTGGCTGGCGGGTGTCTGTCTCTCCCACTTTAGTTGGAGTGGATTTGATGAACAGGGTCCTTATGAAGGGTAAATAGAAGTTGACAAATCACGTTGTGGCTTTAACGTAGGTAAGAAGACGTTCTTGCTAGAACCCTAATTCAGCCACGTAAAACTTGCAACAACAATTAGAGGACGTCTAACTTGTTTTTGCAGCAAGTGGTTTGTGATATGATATGGCCAAAGTTGTGATGAATGATGAATGATCTATATGTGATGTATGAGATGTTCATGTTATTATAATAGGAATCACGACTTGCATGTCGATGAGTATGACAACCGGCAGGAGCCATAGGAGTTGTCTTTATTCTTTTATATGACCTGTGTGTCATTGAGAAACACCATGTAAATTACTTTACTTTATTGCTAAACGCGTTAGCCATAGTAGTAGAAGTAATAGTTGGCGAGCAACTTCATGGAGACACGATGATGGAGATCATGATGATGGAGATCATGGTGTCAAGCCAGTGACAAGATGATCATGGAGCCCCAAGATGGAGATCAAAGGAGCTATGTGATATTGGCCATATCATGTCACGTTTATTATTTGATTGCATGTGATGTTTATCATGTTTTGCATCTTGTTTACTTAGAACGACGGTAGTAAATAAGATGATCCCTCATAACAATTTCAAGAAGTGTTCTCCCCTAACTGTGCACCGTTGCTAAAGTACGTCGTTTCGAAGCACGCCGTGATGATCGGGTGTGATAGATACTTACGTTCACATACAACGGGTGTAAGACAGTTTTACACATGCAAAACACTTAGGGTTAACTTGACGAGCCTAGCATGTACAGACATGGCCTCGGAACACAGAAGACCGAAAGGTCGAGCATGAGTCGTATAGAAGATACGATCAACATGAAGATGTTCACCGACGTTGACTAGTCCGTCTCACATGATGATCGGACACGGTCTAGTTAACTCGGATCATGTAATACTTAGATGACTAGAGGGATGTCTAATCTAAGTGGGAGTTCATTAATTTGATTAGATGAACTTAATTATCATGAACTTAGTCTAAAATCTTTGCAATATGTCTTGTAGATAAAATGGCCAACGTAGTCCTCAACTTCAACGCGTTCCTAGAGAAAACCAAGCTAAAAGACGATGGCAGCAACTATACGGACTGGGTCCGGAACCTGAGGATCATCCTCATAGCTGCCAAGAAAGATTATGTCCTGCAAGCACCGCTAGGTGAAGCTCCCGTCCCACAGAACCAAGACGTTATGAACGCTTGGCAGACACTGTTGACGACTACTCCCTCGTTCAGTGCGGCATGCTTTACAGCTTAGAGCCGGGGCTCCAAAAACGTTTTGAGAGACATGGAGCATACGAGATGTTCGAAGAGCTGAAAATGGTTTTTCAAGCTCATGCCCGGATCGAGAGATATGAAGTCTCCGATAAGTTCTTCAGCTGTAAGATGGAGGAAAATAGTTCTGTCAGTGAGCACATAATCACTATGTCTAGGTTACATAATCGCTTGTCTCAGCTGGGAGTTAATCTCCCGGATGATGCGGTCATTGACAGAATCCTCCAGTCGCTTCCACCAAGCTACAAGAGCTTTGTGATGAACTTCAACATGCAAGGGATGCAAAAGACCATTCCTGAGTTGTTCTCAATGCTGAAATCAGCGGAGGTAGAAGTCAAGAAGGAACGTCAAGTGTTGATGGTCAATAAAACCACTAAGTTCAAGAAAGGCAAGGGTAAAAAGAACTTCAAGAAGGACGGCAAGGAGGTTGCCGCGCCCGGCAAGCAAGCTGCCGGGAAGAAGCCAAAGAATGGACCCAAGCCCGAGACTGAGTGCTTTTATTGCAAGGGAAGCGGTCACTGGAAGCGGAACTGCCCTAAATACTTAGCAGACAAGAAGGCCGGCAAAACAAAAGGTATATTTGATATACATGTAATTGATGTGTACCTTACCAGTACTCGTAGTGACTCCTGGGTATTTGATACTGGTGCCGTTGCTCATATTTGTAACTCACAGCAGGAGCTACGAAATAAACGGAGACTGGCGAAGGACGAGGTGACGATGCGCGTCGGGAATGGTTCCAAGGTCGATGTGATCGCCGTCGGCACGCTGCCTCTACATTTACCTATGGGATTAGTTTTAAACCTCAATAATTGTTATTTAGTGCCAGCTTTGAGCATGAACATTGTATCGGGATCTCGTTTAATTCGAGATGGCTACTCATTTAAATCTGAGAATAATGGTTGTTCCATTTATATGAGAGATATGTTTTATGGTCATGCTCCTATGGTAAATGGTTTATTCTTAATGAATCTCGAGCGTATTGCTACACATATTCATAGTGTGAGTACCAAAAGATGTAAGGTTGATAATGATAGTCCCACATACTTGTGGCACTGCCGCCTTGGTCACATAGGTGTCAAACGCATGAAGAAGCTCCATGCAGATGGACTTTTAGAGTCTCTTGATTATGAATCATTTGACACGTGCGAACCATGCCTCATGGGTAAAATGACCAAGACTCCGTTCTCAGGAACAATGGAGCGAGCAACCAACTTATTGGAAATCATACATACTGATGTGTGCGGTCCAATGAGTGTTGAGGCTCGCGGTGGCTATCGTTATGTTCTCACCCTCACTGATGACTTGAGTAGATATGGGTATGTCTACTTAATGAAACACAAGTCTGAAACCTTTGAAAAGTTCAAGGAATTTCAGAGTGAGGTTGAGAATCAACGTGACAGGAAAATCAAGTTCCTACGATCAGATCGAGGAGGAGAATACTTGAGTCACGAGTTTGGCACACACTTAAGAAAATGTGGAATAGTTTCACAACTCACGCCGCCTGGAACACCTCAGCGTAACGGTGTGTCCGAACGTCGTAATCGCACTCTATTGGATATGGTGCGGTCTATGATGTCTCTTACTGATTTACCGCTATCCTTTTGGGGCTATGCTTTGGAGACTGCCGCATTCACTTTAAATAGGGCTCCGTCGAAATCCGTTGAGACGACACCATATGAATTATGGTTTGGGAAGAAACCTAAGCTGTCGTTTCTAAAAGTTTGGGGATGCGATGCTTATGTCAAGAAACTTCAACTTGAAAAGCTCGAACCCAAGTCGGAAAAATGCGTCTTCATAGGATACCCAAAAGAAACTATTGGGTACACCTTCTACCTCAGATCCGAAGGCAAGATCTTTGTTGCCAAGAATGGGTCCTTTCTAGAGAAAGAGTTTCTCTCGAAAGAAGTAAGTGGGAGGAAAGTAGAGCTTGATGAAGTATTACCTCTTGAACCGGAAACTGGCACAACTCAAGAAAATGTTCCTGAGGTGCCTGCACCGACTAGAGAGGAAGTTAATGATAATGATCAAGATACTTCTGATCAAGCTCCTACTGAAATTCGAAGGTCCACAAGGACACGTTCCGCACCAGAGTGGTACGGCAACCCTGTCTTGGAAATCATGTTGTTAGACAACGGTGAACCTTCGAACTATGAAGAAGCGATGGCGGGCCCGGATTCCGACAAATGGCTAGAAGCCATGAAATCCGAGATAGGATCCATGTATGAAAACGAAGTATGGACTTTGACTGACTTGCCCGTTGAACGGCGAGCCATAGAAAATAAATGGATCTTTAAGAAGAAGACAGACGCGGATGGTAATGTGACCATCTATAAAGCTCGGCTTGTCGCTAAGGGTTATCGACAAGTTCAAGGGGTTGACTACGATGAGACTTTCTCACCAGTAGCGAAGCTAAAGTCCGTCCGAATCATGTTAGCAATTGCCGCATTCTACGATTATGAGATATGGCAAATGGACGTCAAAACGGCATTCCTTAATGGTTTCCTTAAGGAAGAATTGTATATGATGCAGCCGGAAGGTTTTGTCGATCCTAAGAATGCTGACAAGGTATGCAAGCTCCAACGCTCGATTTATGGGCTGGTGCAAGCATCTCGGAGTTGGAACATTCGCTTTGATGAGATGATCAAAGCATTTGGGTTTACGCAGACTTATGGAGAAGCCTGCGTTTACAAGAAAGTGAGTGGGAGCTCTGTAGCATTTCTCATATTATATGTAGATGACATACTTTTGATGGGAAATGATATAGAACTCTTGGACAGCATTAAGGCCTACTTGAATAAAAGTTTTTCAATGAAGGACCTTGGAGAAGCTGCTTATATATTAGGCATCAAAATCTATAGAGATAGATCGAGACGCCTCATAGGTCTTTCACAAAGCACATACCTTGATAAGATATTGAAGAAGTTCAATATGGATCAATCTAAGAAGGGGTTCTTGCCTGTGTTACAAGGTATGAAATTGAGCTCAGCTCAATGTCCGACCACGGCAGAAGATATAGAAGAGATGAGCGTCATCCCCTATGCATCAGCCATAGGTTCTATTATGTATGCCATGCTGTGTACCAGACCTGATGTAAACCTTGCCGTAAGTTTGGTAGGGAGGTACCAAAGTAATCTCGGCAAGGAACACTGGACAGCGGTCAAGAATATCCTGAAGTACCGGAAAAGGACTAAGGAAATGTTTCTCGTTTATGGAGGTGACGAAGAGCTCGTCGTAAAGGGTTACGTCGACGCTAGCTTCGACACAGATCTGGATGACTCTAAGTCACAGACCGGATACGTGTATATTTTGAATGGTGGGGCAGTAAGCTGGTGCAGTTGCAAGCAGAGCGTCGTGGCGGGATCTACATGTGAAGCGGAGTACATGGCAGCCTCGGAGGCAGCACATGAAGCAATATGGGTGAAGGAGTTCATCACCGACCTAGGCGTCATACCCAATGCGTCGGGGCCGATCAAGCTCTTCTGTGACAACACTGGAGCTATTGCTCTTGCCAAGGAGCCCAGGTTTCACAAGAAGACAAGGCACATCAAGCGTCGCTTCAACTCCATTCGTGAAAATGTTCAAGATGGAGACATAGAGATTTGTAAAGTGCACACGGACCTGAATGTAGCAGATCCGTTGACTAAACCTCTCCCTAGGGCAAAACATGATCAACACCAGAATTCCATGGGTGTTCGATTCTTCACGATGTAACTAGATTATTGACTCTAGTGCAAGTGGGAGACTGTTGGAAATATGCCCTAGAGACAATAATAAAAGCATTATTATTATATTTCCTTGTTCATGATAATTGTCTTTATTCATGCTATAATTGTGTTATCCGGAAATCGTAATACATGTGTGAATAACAGACACCAACATGTCCCTAGTAAGCCTCTAGTTGACTAGCTCGTTGATCAACAGATAGTCATGGTTTCCTGACTATGGACATTGGATGTCATTGATAACGAGATCACATCATTAGGAGAATGATGTGATGGACAAGACCCAATCCTAAACATAGCACAAGATCGTATAGTTCATTTGCTAGAGTTTTCCAATGTCAAGTATCTTTTCCTTAGACCATGAGATCGTGTAACTCCCGGATACCGTAGGAGTGCTTTGGGTATACCAAACGTCACAACGTAACTGGTTGACTATAAAGGTAGACTACGGGTATCTTCGCAAGTGTCTGTTGGGTTGACATGGATCAAGACTGGGATTTGTCACTCCGTATGACGGAGAGGTATCACTGGGCCCACTCGGTAATGCATCATCATAATGAGCTCAAAGTGACCAAGTGTCTGGTCACGGGATCATGCATTACGGTACGAGTAAAGTGACTTGCCGGTAACAAGATTGAACGAGGTATTGGGATACCGACGATCGAATCTCGGGCAAGTAACATATCGATTGACAAAGGGAATTGCGTACGGGGTTGATTGAATCCTCGACATCGTGGTTCATCCGATGAGATCATCGTGGAGCATGTGGGAGCCAACATGGGTATCCAGATCCCGCTGTTGGTTATTGACCGGAGAGTCGTCTCGGTCATGTCTGCTTGTCTCCCGAACCCGTAGGGTCTACACACTTAAGGTTCGGTGACGCTAGGGTTGTGAAGATATGTATATGCAGTAACCCGAATGTTGTTCGGAGTCCCGGATGAGATCCCGGACATCACGAGGAGTTCCAGAATGGTCCGGAGGTAAAGAATTATATATAGGAAGTGCTGTTTCGGCCATCGGGACAAGTTTCGGGGTCACCGGTATTGTACCGGGACCACCGGAAGGGTCCCGGGGGTCCACCGGGTGGGGCCACCTATCCCGGAGGGCCCCATGGGCTGAAGTGGGAGGGAACCCAGCCCATAGTGGGCTGGGGCGCCACCCCCCTAGGGCCCATGCGGCTAGGGTTGAGGGGAAACCCTAAGGGGGGCGCCCCCTTGCTTGGGGGGCAAGCCCCCCACCCTAGGCCGCCGCCCCCCCTAGTAGATTCCATCTACTAGGGCCGGCGCCCCCCTAGCACCCCTATATATAGTGGGGGAGAGGAGGGACTTTATACCCCAGCCCCTGGCGCCTCCCTCTCTCCCCGTTACGTCTCTCTCTCATAGTATAGGCGAAGCCCTGCTACTGTGACGCCCTGCATCCACCACCACGCCGTCGTGCTGCTGGATCTTCGTCAACCTCTCCTTCCCCCTTGCTGGATCAAGAAGGAGGAGACGTCTCCCATCCCGTACGTGTGTTGAACGCGGAGGTGCCGTCCGTTCGGCGCTTGGTCATCGGTGATTTGGATCACGTCGTGTACGACTACATCATCACCGTTCTTTGAATGCTTCCGCACGCGATCTACAAAGGTATGTAGATGCATCCGATGGCTCGTTGCTAGTTGAACTCCTAGATGGATCTTGGTGAAACGAGTAGGAAATTTTTTGTTTTTTGCAACGTTCCCCAACAATAAACCCTAGCGAACGGGATAAATATCGAACCAAAAATAGCCCTCAAATTCATACCGAAAATACCCTCAAAATATTTGGGATGGAAAATCAGATCAGTTCGAAATATTTTTTCTTCCCGAAAATGCCCCTCGGGGTCTTATATAATACACGTGACATCAGTGTATTGCATCGGATCTGGACCGTCGATTTCGCTCCGGCGGATGGTCCATATCGCCCGGATGCACTGTAAAATGACCCATAATGATAATATGGGTGTTGAAGGTTCCGTTGGTAGTGAAAGTGTGTGGATAGCTCTTTGTAAACTTTTAATGTCCTACCCAAAATCCGCGTTTTCTGGTGGAGAGTGGTCAAGGGAAACTGCCAAGCCACTGAGAGCTCCACCAGCGCCATATCAGAGATGACACTTTTTGGTGGGCTTTGTGAACATGAGGCAAAGTTCCTTACTACATGATATCCATTCGATGGTTCCAAAGGAGTATTCTGCAATTATTGTTACTTTCATGTGGGCGATTTGGCACTCAAGGAATAATTGCACCCATGGAGAGGTTCAATACCTGCTACAACAATCCATGCTTTATGATAGATGAGATTGTCCAGGCGCTAGGGTTTCCTTTGCCTGAAAGAAGTGCTCCGCCGGCACAAGAGATCAAGTGGCGTCCACCTAATGAAGGGTGGCTAAAATTAAACTCTGATGGTTTCATTGATGTTGCCAGCCAACGTGCAGGTGTTGGGATTAACAATTCACGGAAAAGAGTATCCAACACCTATTTCCTCAGCGCCCGAATCTGGGTAAAATCCTGTATCTATGTTACCATCGCTTCAAGACACCTAGCTTAGGACCCCTACATCTAGATATGCCGGTTTAGCACCGACACCGGGGCTAGAGCTTCCTTTGCCTGAAAGAATTGCTTCGTCGGTACAAGAGATCAAGTGGCATCTACGTGATGAAGGGTGGCTAAAATTAAACTCTGATGGTTCCATTGATGGCCATAGTGCAGGTGTTGGGATGCTAGCTCGCGACCATGGAAGTGTTTTTTTGACAGCAAAGGGAGACTGCTATGACCACATTATTGATCCGTTTGCAGCTGAACTAGTAGCCTGTCGAGATGATTTGCTACTTGCGTCGTCCAAGTCCATGCATCACGTGATACTAGAAATGGACTGACAAGATGTCAAGAATTTGTGGGAATCCAACTCGGAGAAGTCTCAAGGATACCACATTTTGTGTGAGATGAAAGAGATTGTCTCTTCTTTCCAGGGATTCAAGCTTCTTTTTACTCGACGACAGGGTAATGCAGTTGCTCATAGTTTAGCTAAAGAAGCTTTAAAGTCTGATGATTATGTAGTGAACTTTGATGTAATCCCTGGCTTTCTGACACGCAATATGTGGTCGGATATGCCTTTGCCAATCGAATAAAGAGCCATAGAGTGAAGAGTTTAAAAAAAATGCCATTTGTGGGGTATTCATGATAGTATACTTGCATACTTGCATATAAAAAATCATGCATAGATATTGCCCATTTCCCCATGAGCATCCAGAAGACATCTTCCTACCCTTGTCCACTATATTTAGGGACGCTTGCTCCTCCATGCCACTCACTACACTCAAGCACTTCCTCATTCAATTCTTTGCTTAGCTACTCTATCATTGTTAGGCATGAAAGGCATTGGGAAGTTCCGAACAATATAACTCTAGTAGGACTACAGATGCATCATTTGTTTCACATGTCACTTTGGAGCGCTTGTGATATCGGATGATGCATATCTTTGTAGGTAGCCTATACATGAACCTCTAGTTGTGGATTATCATGGGATTAGAGGTTACATGAAACATTAGTGTCGGCACTTGCATATGCAAGCAGCGATACTCTCAAACAATGAAAGTTCTAATTCCAATTGATTAAACGAAAAACCAGCTTCCTCACAAAAACAAATAAAGGGAATGAAAATCGAGCTACACATGCCATATTTTAACATGCTTTTCGTATCAACTTGTCAATATTTTGGGGGATTATCTCCTGAGCTATAGCTTCTATTTAGATGCAAGCTACCATCATCGAATCCAGCCCATACTACCAAAAAAAGAAAGAGTGGAGACAATCAACTTGCTATTAGGGATACCGTGGAAATGGAAAAAACTGGCCCTTTTTTGAAAGTTCAACACAAAATGGCCTCATTCAGAAAATATTTCACAAAGTGGCCCTTTTGCATGACGCCCGGGCCTAGGGCATCATGCTAGATAGCATGACGCCCCAGGCTAGGGCGTCGAGCTATTTAGCATGACACCCTAGCCCGGGACGCCATGCTACATGTCACAACCATGACATCTTAGCCCGAGGCATCATGGTCTTTAGCACGACGCCCTAGCCCCGGGCGTCATGCAAAATAGGGCCATTTTGTGAAATATTTTTAGATTGAGGCCATTTTGTGTTTAACTATCAAAAAAGGGCCAGTTTTGTTCATTTTCACTACCAACACCTGGGTTCAAGATTTAGGAATGACAATGGAGCGTAACACCATACCAGCGCATTTTTGATCGACATGGTCATGTTTTGATGTAAATCTTTTGATGCTTGATGGCTACATATTTCTGTTTAATAAAATGGTTGTTTGCATCATAGGATATAGAAGCCGGGGTCATCCCTGTTGGGGAACGCAGTAATTTGAAAAAAATTCCTACGCACACGCAAGATCTATCATGGTGATGCATAGCAACAAGAGAGGAAGAGTGTTGTCCACGTACCCTCGTAGACCGTAAGCGGAAGCGTTATGACAACGTGGTTGATATAGTCGCACGTCTTCAAGATCCGACTGATCCTAGCACCGAAGATATGACACCTCTGCGATCTGCACACGTTCAGCTCGGTGACGTTCCTCGTACTCTTGATCCAGTTGAGGCCGAGGGAGAGTTTCGTTAGCACGACGGGGTGGTGACGGTGATGATGAAGTTACCAGCGCAGGGCTTCGCCTAAGAACTATGACGATATGACCAAGGTGTGTAACTGTGGAGGGGGGCACCGCACACGGCTAAGAGATTGTCTGTTGTTCCTTTGGGGTGTCCCCTGCCCACGTATATAAAGGAGGGAGGAGGAGGAGGCCGGCCCTAGAGGGGGCGCGCCAAGTGTGGGGAGTCCTACTAGGAGTCCCAAGTTCTAGTAGGATTCCCCTTTTCCTTTCGGAAGTAGGAGAGAAGAAAGAGGGAAAGAGAGAGGGAGTAGGAAAGGGCAAGGGGGGGGGGTGCCGCCCCCTTTCCCCTAGTCCAATTCAGACCCATGGGGGGGGGCGCTCACCTCCTTCCCTTTGGCCTGCCTCCTCTATTCCCGTATGGCCCAATAAGGTCCAATACTTCTCCCGGCGAATTCCCGCAACTCTCCGGTACTCCGAAAAATACCCGAATCACTCGGAACCTTTCCGATGTCTGAATATAGCCTTCCAATATATCGATTTTTACCTCTTGACCATTTCGAGACTCCTCGTCATGTCCCCGATCTCATCTGGGACTCCGAACAAACTTAGGTCATCAAATCACATAATTCATAATACAAATCGTTATCGAACGTTAAGCGTGCGGACCCTACGGGTTCGAGAACTATGTAGACATGACCGAGACACATCTCCAGTCAATAACCAATAGCGGCACCTGGATGCTCATATTGGCTCCTACATATTATACGAAGATCTTTATCGGTCAAACCGCATAATAACATACATTGTTCCCTTTGTCATCGATATGGTACTTGCCCGAGATTCGATCGTCGCTATCCTCATACCTAGTTCAATCTCGTTATCGGCAAGTCTCTTTACTCGTTTCATAATGCATCATCCTGCAACTAACTCATTAGTCACAATGCTTGCAAGGCTTAGAGTGATGTGCATTACTGAGAGGGCCCAGAGATACCTCTCCGATACACGGAGTGACAAATCCTAATATCAATCTATGCCAACTCAACAAACACCATCAGAGACACCTGTAGAGCATCTTTATAATCACCCAGTTACGTTGTGACGTTTGATAGCACACAAGGTGTTCCTCCGGTATTAGGGAGTTGCATAATCTCATAGTCCGAGGAACATGTATAAGTCATGAAGAAAGCAGTAGCAATGAAACTGTAACGATCATAATGCTAAGCTAACGAATGGGTCTTGTCCATCACATCATTCTCCTAATGATGTGATCCCGTTCATCAAATGACAACACATGTCTATGGTTAGGAAACATAACCATCTTTGATAAACGAGCTAGTCAAGTAGAGGCATACTAGGGACACTTCGTTTTGTCTATGTATTCACACATGTACTAAGTTTCCGGTTAATACAATTCTAGCATGAATAATAAACATTTATCATGAAATAAGGAAATAAATAATAACTTTATTATTGCCTCCAGGGCATATTTCCTTCAGTCTCCCACTTGCACTAGAGTCAATAATCTAGTTCACATCGCCATGTGATTTAACACCAATAGTTCACATCACCATGTGATTAACACCCATAATTCACATCGCCATGTGACCAACACTCAAAGGGTTTACTAAAGTCAGTAGTCTTAGTTCACATCACCATGTGATTAACACCCAAAGAGTACTAAGGTGTGATCATGTTTTGTTTGTGAGAGAAGTTTAGTCAACGGGTCTGCCACATTCAGAGCCGTATGTATTTTGCAAATTTTCTATGTCTACAATGCTTTGCACGGAGCTACTCTAGCTAATTGCTCCCACTTTCAATATGTATCTAGATCGAGACTTAGAGTCATCCAGATCGGTGTCAAAGCTTGCATCGACGTTACTCTTTACGATGAACTCTTTGTCACCTCCATAACCGAGAAACATTTCCTTATTCCACTAAGGATATTTTTGACCGTTGTGCAGTGATCCACTCCTGTATCACTATTGTACCCTCTTGCCAAACTTATGGTGAGGTACACAATAGGTTTGGTACACAGCATAGCATACTTTATAGAACCTATGACTGAGGCATAGGGAATGACTTTTCATTCTCTTTATATTTTCTGTCATGGTCGGGTTTTGAGTCTTTACTCAAGTTCACACCTTGCAACACAGACAAGAACTCCTTCTTTGACTGTTCCATTTTGAACTACTTCAAACTCTTGTCAAGGTATGTACTCATTGAAAATATATCAAGCGTCTTAATCTATATCTATAGATCTTGATGCTCAATATGTAAGTAGCTTCACCGAGGTCTTTCTTTGAAAAACTCCTTTCAAACACTCCTTTATGCTTTCCAGAAAATTCTACATTATTTCCGATCAATCAATATGTCATTCACATATACTTATCAGAAATGATGAAGTGCTCCCACTCACTTTCCTGTAAATACAGGCTTCACCGCAAGTCTGTATAAAACCATATGCTTTGATCACTTTATCAAAGCATATATTCCAACTCCGAGATGCTTGCACCAGTCCATAGATGGATCACTGGAGCTTGCTCACTTTGTTAGCACCTTTAGGATCGACAAAACCTTCTAGTTGCATCATATACATCTCTTTCTTTAAGAAATCCATTAAGGAATGCAATTTTGACATCCATTTGCCAGATTTCATAAAATGCGACAACTGCTAACATGATTTGGATAGACTTTTAAGCATCGATATGAGTGAGAAAATCTCATCATAGTCAACTCCTTGAATTTGTCGAAAACATTTTGTGACAATTCGAGCTTTGTAGATAGTAACACTACTATCAGCGTCCGTCTTCCTCTTGAAGATCCATTTATTCTCAATGACTCACCGATCACTGGGCAAGTCAATCAAAGTCCATACTTTGTTCTCATACATGGATCCCATCTTAGATTTCATGGCCTCAAGCCATTTTGCGTAATCTGGGCTCATCGTCGCTTCCTCATAGTTCTTAGGTTCGTCATGGTCTAGTAACATGACTTCCAGAAAGGATTACTGTACCACTTTGGTGCAAACCATACTCTGGTTGACCTACGAGGTTCGGTAGTGACTTGATCTGAAGTTTCATGATCATTGATACGTCTCCAACGTATCTACTTTTCCAAACACTTTTGCCCTTGTTTTGAACTCTAACTTGCATGATTTGAATGGAACTAACCCGGACCGACACTGTTTTTAGCAGAATTGCCATGGTGTTATTTTTGTGCAGAAATAAAAGTTCTTGGAATGACCTGAAAATCAATAGAGATTATTTTTGGAATATATAAAAAATACTGGCAAAAGAATCAAGGCCAGGGGGCCCACACCCTGTCCACGAGGGTGGGGGCGCGCCTACCCCCCTGGGCACGCCCCCTACCTCATGGCCCCCCTGGTGCTCCTCCGACCTCAACTCCAACTATATATATTCGTGTTCGGGGAGAAAAAAAATCAGGGAGAAGGATTCATCGTGTTTTACAATACGGAGCCGCCGCCAATCCCTAAACTCTCTCAGGAGGGCTGATCTGGAGTCCATTCTGGGCTCCGGAGAGGGGAATCCGTCGCCATCGTCATCATCAACCTTCCTCCATCACCAATTTCATGATGCTCATCGCCGTGCATGAGTAATTCCATCGTAGGCTTGCTGGACGGTGATGGGTTGGATGAGATTTATCATGTAATCGAGTTAGTTTTGTTAGGGTTTGATCCCTAGTATCCACTATGTTCTGAGATTGATGTTGCTATGACTTTGCTATGCTTAATGCTTGTCACTAGGGCCCGAGTGCCATGATTTCAGATCTAAACCTATTA
This sequence comes from Triticum urartu, assembly GCF_056163025.1. Classification (NCBI taxonomy): domain Eukaryota; kingdom Viridiplantae; phylum Streptophyta; class Magnoliopsida; order Poales; family Poaceae; genus Triticum; species Triticum urartu. The sequence goes on from NC_141877.1 coordinate 18,127,026, forward strand.
TGTTTCCATGAATATATGTGAGTTCGTGATCCTATCTTGCAAGTCTATAGTCACCTATTATGTGTTATGATCCGTTAACCCCGAAGTAACAATAATCGGGATACTTACCGGTGATGACCGTAGTTTGAGGAGTTCATGTATTCACTATGTGTTAATGCTTTGGTCTGGTACTCTATTAAAAGGAGGCCTTAATATCGCTTAGTTTCCAATAGGACCTCGCTATCACGGGAGGGTAGGACAAAAGATGTCATGCAAGTTCTTTTCCATAAGCACGTATGACTATATTCGGAATACATGCCTACATTACATTGATGAACTGGAGCTAGTTCTGTGTCACCCTATGTTATAACTATTGCATGAGGAATCGCATCCGACATAATTATCCATCACTGATCCATTGCATACGAGCTTTTCACATATTGTTCTTCGCTTATTTACTTTTCTGTTGCTACTATTACAATCACTATAAAACCAAAACTACTACTTTTTCTACCGTTACCGCTACTATCATATTACTTTGCTGCATATATTAAGTATCCAGGTGTGGATGAATTGACAACTCAGCTGCTAATACTTGAGAATATTCTTTGGCTCCCCTTGTGTCGAATCAATAAATTTGGGTTGAATACTCCACCCTCAAAAACTGTTGCGATCCCCTATACTTGTGGGTTATCAAGACTATTTTCTGGCGCCGTTGCCGGGGAGCATAGCTCTATTCTTTGAGTCACTTGGGATTTATATCTGCTGGTCACTGTCGGTGTCAAAACCGGCGGATCTCGGGTAGGGGGTCCCGAACTGTGTGTCTAAGGCGGATGGTAACAGGAGGCGGGGGACATAATGTTTACCCAGGTTCGGACCCTCTCGATGGAGGCAATACCCTACTTCCTACTTGATTGATCTTGATGATATGAGTATTACAAGAGTTGATCTACCACGAGATCGTAGAGGCTAAACCCAAGAAGCGAGCCTATGAATATGATTGTTGTTGTCCTACGGACTAAACCCTCCGGTTTATATAGACATCGGAGGGGGCTAGGGTTACACAGAGTCGGTTACAAGGGAGGAGATCTACATATCCGAATTGCCAAGATTTCCTTCCATGCAAAGGAGAGTCCCACCCGGACATGGGATGAAGTCTTCAATCTTGTATCTTCATAGTCCAATAGTCCGGCCAAAGGATATAGTCCGGTTGTCCGGGGACCCCTTAATCCAGTACTCCCTCAGTAGCCCCTGAACCAGGCTTCAATGACGATGAGTCCAGCGCGCAGATCGTCTTCGGCATTGCAAGGCGGGTTCTTCTCCAAATTCTGAATACCTGTCGAGTAGTGTTCGGCTTCCCATGAATGTTGCACTCCTTGGCTTCTAGGCCTAATAATTGCTATCCTCCACGTGTTGAGCGAATGCGAGAAGTCGGGGCTTTTTTACACTTGCCACCCTAACCATGTGAGTAGATCGTCTATTTAAAGAGACGGGGATCCTCAGATCCAGATCACACCATCCTCCACTACAAAAAAATACACTTCCGTGATGATACATGTTTGTCACAGTAGGTCGCTTTTTTTGTCATGCATGTACATCCATGACAAATTTATGACAAAATCAAGATAGTCATACCTGTGCTGTCGTAGAAGTGTTCCATGACATTACCAAAATTATCATCACTGAAGTGTCCACTTCCATGATGATAAATCGCGTGTCACAGAAGTGCTTTCGTCAAGGGTGACCGACACGTGGCATCCACCGTAATGGAACGCCGTTAAGCTATCGGGTCGGGGTTTGGATTCGATAACCCGTTAACAGCCTCGACCAATGGGGATTTTCCACGTGTAAAATCACCATTGGCTAGAGGAAACACGTGTCGGCTCATCGTCGGGAAAGATGTCATCCACTCATTGGACAGAAGGCGCCTATGATACGTCGACACGTGGCACGACCTAACAAGTTTAAATGGGACGGCCCAACTAAAGGCCCACAAGATTTTGCGGACCATAACGGGCCGACCCAGCTAAAGGCCCACGAGATTTTGCGGACCATAATGGGCTGGCCCAGCTAAAGGCCCACAAGATTTCGCAGGCCATAATGGGCCGGCCCAGGTATAGGCCCACAAGATTTTTGTGTGCCATAATAGGCCGGCCCAGGTAAAGGTCCACAAAATTCTTGTGGATCATAATGGGCCGGCCTAGCTAAAGGCCCATGAGATTTTGCCGACATTAATGGGCCGGCCCAGTTGTAGGCCCACAAGATTTTGAGGACCCTAGTAGGCCAGCCCGTTAACTGGCTGCCATGTTTTGGGCCAAATGCCGGCCCATATTTGATACAGTCTATTAATGGCCTGGCACGCTCCGGGCCTAATAGTGGCCCATATGAGATCCGGCCCGTTAAAAGCCTACCACACTCTGGGCCAAATTATGGCCCAGATCAGGTCCGGCCCTTTAAGAGGTTTTGGGCCTAATTATGGCCCATATCAGATTCGGCCCGTCAACTAGACACTATGATTTTGGGCCCACTTGCTAAAGGCCCACTTAGTAATTCGGCCTGATATTAGTTTTGGCCCGTTAAGGGCCCGTTTAACATTTCGGCCCTGTATTAATTTCAGCCTGTTAAAATCCCGTCATATAGTTGGGCCTAACTACGGCCCAGTTTGCATCCGGCCTGCTCGCAGCCGATATCTGATTGGGCCAAACAAGGACCGAGACAATTTTTCGGCCTGTTAAAAGCCTGTGATTTGATTCACACAATCATGGGCCGGGGTTCATTCCGGGCTGCTGCCGGCCCGTGAGCTGATCGGCACGTTTCAGGCCCAACCTACATCGTGATTGCATGACGGCCCGATTATGTACCGTAATTTTATGGTTTGGCCAGTTTACTGTGAAGACAGGATATATATATATATACAGTAAAATAACTGCAGCATCGTGAATAAGATAAAACCTATACTATACAATAAAGAAATTACGGGATATTACATCCACTGGGCATCAAAGTTCGCCACTATGATAATAAAGCACAAGCAGACAACAGATTACATACACTGGGCATCAAAGATCGCCACCAGTGCAAATAAACACGCCGACAAAATAATATACAAAACCAACAACACTTCAATAGAGTTCAAGAAAGGTTAGCCCTGCTGGGGAGCTGCAGCGCAAGCAGCTGAGCAAGATGATGAGACTGTGCTTGTTTAACACTTATATCTTCCTCACTCTGAAAGATAAACAAGCAGAAAGATGACAGGTTTTGCACATAAAAGTATCAGTGCTGACAATTCATCACATTTCTTACTGACGAATAAAGTGACACAATTTAAATTTGCATTAACACAATATGGTATTGTTCAGGTCAAGACATGGCAGGAAATGACATTGTGAAGGAGTTGGTAGCTTCACAACACCACTGGATTACAGATCAAGAACTCATAAGTATCAATGGTTAGTGTGCTGTCAATTTATACCATTTCAGATTGGCAAATAAAGAGATGGTTTAAATAATAGTAGAATGATATGATATTTTTCATAGTTAAGACATTGCAGAATATGACATTGTGCTGTAGTGGGTAGGTTCACCACACCACTGGATTACAGATGAAGAACAGAAGCATACATGCAGTGCAAAAGAAGATCACTTGCTCTGTATAGTTTAATTTACATGGTATGAAGAAGGAACTTGGTTGTACAACTGAAAACTTAAATTGAGAAAGGACGAACTTTTGTTTATGAACTAGATATAATAAACTTTAAACAAGCAATTTGATGCAAACACCAAAAATAAACAGCCGTTGCAGTCATGCCTAACCAAATATATACAACAAAGTTTCAAGGCTTGAGATGGACAAACTTACATTATTGGTGAAGACAGGCTCTATAAAGGCCTTGTCCATGCTGATGGGGGAGGGGGGCAATTCAAGAAGTTTACCACAGAATCTTCTTCAAAAGCATTGCCTTTATTCTACATTTTGTTAAGAGTAAATATAGATGTGATAATATACGAAAAAATGCAGAATATTTAAGATAAGATGAAGAGTGATGCTACATAACCAAGTAGCTATAAATGTAAGTGCAGCGATACAGGCAAAAGGTACAGCCAAGAGCAATGCAGAGCTAAACTTCTTCAGTACCAACCTTATGGTAAGAGTAAATATAGATCTGATGTGTAGAAAATGGAGGGCAAAGGAAAATAAGCTGCAGAGTGATGGTACATGAACAACTACCTGTCATTATAAGTACACTGATAAAGGATAGCATGTACTTACAAGAACAATGCAGAGCTAAGAAAACATTGGCATTGGATATATTCTACACTAATGTAACCATTCATACAGATCAGATAATTTGGAGCGAACAATTAATAAGCAAGCTATCATGCATACTGCTGTCACATAATGAACCAGGTATGTATGCAAGTAGAGTGATACAGGACAACAGGTACTAACAAGAGCAAAGCAGCGGGCAGCATATTTGAGATATCCTATCGTTCTTGTCAAACCGGAATTCTTCTTCGAGCAGATTTCCTGCAAAAAAGATCCGTAAGGCACATGCGGAAAAGTAGAAGTTCAAATTGTCATGTGATTTCATAGACAGTACCTCATCCTGGGAACGAGACCAGTGCATAACAAGGTTTTTCCATTCAATGTCTTCTAAATTTAGCACAGGAGACTTCACAAGGAATTCGTTTATAGACTTGCCATCAAAGTGTGATTTCCTCCGGTAACACCGATACTGCTACGATGCTTCCTTGAAAAGCACAAGCAAGCTTTGCTCGTCATGACTATCCAAATTGACCCTCGCCTAGTTACAACAATGTAATGTAAATCATTCATGTGTTCAATCAGCAGAAAATAGGAAAATAATAACCATGAATAATAGCACTTACACGTAAGTTGGATAGGAAGATGTGAAAATGGTGTTTGTCTTCACAATAATCTTCCCATGATGGGAATATATGCATGTAGTCCCTAACAACATTGAAAGCATTGTCTTTTAAACTGGGAATAAATGGAATGGGGTTCCAATCTGCAGGAATTGGCCCTCTCTGTAGTTGGGATATGTCTTTGGCCAGTGGACTTGCTGTACTTTTTGCAGGAGTGGGATTTTTCTATGGTACAACTAGTGCTATGGCAAATGAAATCGGTATACCTTTTGCTAGAGTGCAGGTCCTGTGTGGTGGGGCTAGTGGTGTGGCCAGTGAAGTATGGGTATAGTCTGCTGAAGTCGGTCCTACGTTTTGTGTCACTGGTTGTACAACCAATATAAGTGGGGTGCTGTCTGATTTCTCCGACACCACCACGTTTTTCAAGGACTTTGCTGGTGCTCCTTCAGGTTCGGCAATCACCCTCTTCCTTTTTGATGTCTGATGCACAAGAACAACATTTGAGTGGAAAAACATGGTATGATGACAGATGGAATATGTATTGATAATGGATGGGCATGGCATCTCGACATATATGATGAGTAAACTAAGAAGATGGCGGTGCAACAAAGTAGAAGAAATGCAAGACAACATATGCAAGATACACGCAATCAATAAAACATTGCCAAATTAGAACAGGCACCTTGATGGGTGAACAGGACAGGCCATCTGCCTTTGACTCCTCGAGGTTAGAATAGTCATTAGGATGATATTCTGAACAAGAATCAACAGGTGGGGAGCGTATGCGTTTCATTGCATCCAGAATGGCACTCAATGCCTCGGTGCCAATTTTGTAAGTCATTGCAGTGTTTAGCTTCAAGAGTGGACTGCTGCTAGTTCGACACAAAGCAGCTACACAGATCATAGTGTAGATATAACGGAAAAACCTTAAGCATCAGAGTAAAATCAGCAAAGTGGAACTTGCTGGAATATATGTGCTAGTATTGCCGGTACGGCTAGAAAGGCTTCGGATACCAGCTCTCTTAAAGTGAAGGTGCGGTACTGTTAATATCAATGTAACTCTCAAAGGCGACACAGCTCCCCGCATTTCCTTGCTATTCTTATAGGATTCAAGTGGGCAGGCCACTACAAATCCTATTCCTATGTTTACAAGATCCTACGAATCAAAGAGGGTCAAACTGTCCATCACAACCGACCGTATAGACCTCTACAATGCAAATGTCCCTGCTCATCTTCAGTACAAGGAACATAATGTACTACTATCATACTCCCTCCGTTCCAAAATATAAGTCTAGGTAGAGATTTCCACTATGGATCACATATAGATGTATCCAGGTACATTTTAGAGTGTAGATTCACTCATTTTGCTCCATATGTAGTCCATGGTGGAATCTATACAAAGACTTATATTTAACCATGGCCACAATATGGGCTGTAATGCTAACAAAAATAATATGGGCTCCAAAAAAAAACCCTTAAGAATTTGCAAATGGGCTGTATGCTGTTTTCCACAGATTTGAGGCTTTCCTAAAAAAAGGTTGACGCACAAGCAGTGACTATTGGATGGCCATCCAACGGCCGTCGTGCTTCTTCAATCTCTGCTCTTCCTGCTCCAGCCGCTCAAACAGGCACCGGCGGGACTGCCTGCTCCCTCCTCCGCGCGGCCGGTTCTGCTGCCGCGCAGGCCTCACCGCCCCACCGTACTCCCATCGCTGGCCTAGCCATCCCTCTACTCACCCACACCTGCTGTTATTCTCCGGCGACGGCAGACGAACCAGTAAACCCTCGTACAGTCGTACTCCCCTCCGCGTGGGAAACAATTGCCGAGTCTTCCCTGCCTTCGTGTCGTTCCCTTCCTAGGCCTTGCCGTCGTCCACCGCCCTGGTGCTCTCGGCGCGGCCCGGTCAACGTGGTCAACGACTGACATGCATTTGAAGTGGACTTTACGTGGAGAGGCCGACAGCTGGGTCCATGGTCGCACGCAAGGAAATGCCTCCTTATTAGGCGCAAAATAATGATTCCTCCACCTGAAATCAGGGACCCACTGAAAGGGCCTCTGTATTTCAGGAAAAAAACGTTACCGCCGCTGACAGCTCGGACCCACCAGCTATATCTTCGCACGCAAGGAAGTGCCTCCTTATTACGCACAAAAAAAATGAATACTCCCCCTGTTAGCTGGGACCTAGTATAGTGGCAGGCTGACTTGTGGGCCTACTAAGTTGACGGGGACGGAGGGCTTTGTCAACTTAGTCAATATGCACAATTCTAGCTCCAGTGACCGTACGATGTCCATCCAACGACCGTAGTGCTTCTTCAACCTCTAATCTTCTTGCTCCAGCTGCCCAAACCAGCGCCGGTCGTGCCTCGTGCTCCTGCCTCCCGTGGCCGGCTGCGATGCGGCAGAGGCCTCACCGCCCCCTACTACTCCCACCGCTGGCCAGGCCATCCCTCTACTCACCCACACCCCCTGTTATTCTGCGGCGACGACAGCCTCACACCGCAGCGAACCAGTGAACCCTCGTACTCCTCTACGCGTGGGCAACCACTGCCGCGTCTTCCCCGGCTCCACGTCGTCCCCTTCCTAGGCCTCGCCGTCGTCCACCGCCCTGGTGCTCTCAGCGTGGCGTGGTCAACGTGGTCAAGGAATGGCTTCCATCGGACGTGGACTGTACGTGGAGAGGCTGACAGCTGGGTCCACGACCGCAGCAAGGAAGTGCCTCCTTATTACGTGCAAAATAATTATTCCTCCACCTGACAGCGGGACCCACCGGACGGGCCACCGTATTTCACGAAAAAACGTTTCCCCCTGACTGCTGGGACCCACCAGCTACATCTTCACACGCAAGGAAGTGCGTCCGGGCAAAAAAAAAGATTCACCCTCTGACTACTGGGACCCACCAGCTACATCTTCGTAGGCAAGGAAGTGCCTGACAGTCGGGACCCACCTGGTTGAAGCATACGTAGCATTGTCATTCTGGTCGCAAACGTGTACGTACATACTGGTTGATGTAGAGGCGCGCACGTGTCGTAGTAGAGGCACGCACGTGTCGTAATAGAGGCACGCACGTAGCATTTACACATATGTACAGTGGCCAGGGTGCAAGAAAGAAAATACGACCACGTATGTGTACATACGGGCAGGGTCTCGAATGCCTACTCGCGGATACATACGGCCAGGGCTCGTGTACATGGTTGGGTCGGAACAGAGAAATAGGGTCGTCGTCGTGTTCATGGGGAGGCAACGGAATGCGTCGTGTTCATGGGGAGGCAACGGAATGCGTCGTGTTCATTGGGAGGGCTTGAATGGAACAGGCGATGGAAACGAGGCCTGGCGTACCGCAGAACGGAGGAAACAGCCTTGTGTTCGACCGGCCACGTTCGAAACGGGATCCTGTTCATCGGGAGGGGTCTGGCGTACCACAAAATGGAGGAAACAGACCTCCTATGGTCGAAACGGGGGTCCTGTTGATCGGGAGGGGTGTGGCGTACCGCAAAACGGAGGAAACAGACTTGTGTTGGAGCGCTACGGTCGAAACGGGGGTCCTGTTGATCGGGAGGGGTGTGGCGTACCGCAAAACGGGACTCCACGGGATACTGTTCATCTCCACCGTCGACCCCCTCCAGCCTCCACGAGCTACTGTTCATCCACCGTCAACCTCCTCTAGCCTCCATCTGCGACTGTTCCTCCACGGGCTCCTGTTCATCCAGCCTCCACCGCGTGCTACTCCACCGGCTACTGTTCAACCACCCCTCCACCGTCTACTGTTCATCCAGCCCTCCACACCACGGGGTCCTGTTCAACCACCCCTCCACGGGCACCCCTTCACCGTCTACTGTTCATCCAGCCCTCCACACCACGGGGTCCTGTTTAACCACCCCTCCACCGTCTACTGTTCATCCAGCCCTCCACACCACGGGGCCCTGTTCATCCACCCCTCCACGGGAACCCCTCCATCGTCTACTGTTCATCCAGCCCTCCACCACACCGCGGGGTCCTGTTCATCCAGAGGCAACGCCACCGCTCACTGTTCATCCAAACCCCTCGCAACGCTCACTGTTCATCCCATCGATCGGCTTCAGTTAGCAGCAGTAGCGAAGGACTCGCTCGATCGGGTACAGTTAACAGCCATCGATCGATCGCTCGGGTTCAGTAACGCCTGCAGTGCAATCACTCGGGTTCAGTTAGAGCCCAACACCTTGCTCGGGTTCAGTTAGAGCCAACGCCTCGCACACACACGCGTACGTGTATGAGAGAAACGTGCATCGCTCGGCCCCCGACCTCCCACCGTAACTGGGAACTCCCCGAAATTTTCCTCCCCCTCGCTTCTACCACGGTTTTTTCCGTCATGGACGGCCCAAAGAATGTCATGCAGCTGCGTCTCCGGCCCGTCCAGGACAAAAAGCCCATTTTCTGTCTTGATTTTTTGTCATAGAAGTAGGAGCCCACCACATCTATGATGATACCGGGTTTTGTCACAATTATTGTCATAGAAGTGTCATATGTATGATAGAATTTTTTTTCATTCGGCCCAAATGTCATGGATGTGTCTTTTTTTTGTAGTGATCCCACAACGAGTATCCATCGGAGCGCGCCCGGAGAAAGTCCATCCCATCATGGCCGGCCATCGCAGCTCCTCCTCTCGCTCCCGTAGCCCTAAGTCAAGCGATTGGAAGAAGTGTTCCATCCCCCACATGAAATTAGTAGAGTTACAGACCCAGGGGTTTCTCCCTCCAGCGTATATGGTCCCCGTTCGAGCTGGACTCGCCACTTACAATGGCGGGGAGCAAGCGGAGAGCTTTCCCAACCCATCCATGGGGGAGCGGGTATGCCTTGTCCCTTACTTATTAAGGGGGCTAGGATTTCCAATCCATCCGTTCCTCTGCGGCCTCCTGGAGTTCTACGGCCTCCAGCTACATAACTTTACTCCCGCCTCCATATTACACATCGCTGGCTACGTCGCCTTTTGCGAGTTGTTTTTGGGCTGCGAAGCTCATTTCGAGCTATGGAAGAGGCTATTCTACCTCGTACCCCATGCACAGGAGGGGTCAATATATCAAGTGGGCAGAGCCAAGATATGGCGCATCACCGGGACCAGATACCTGTCCGGTACTCCGAAGAAGACATCTGAAGACTGGCCTTCGGAGTGGTTTTATATGGAGGACGTCCACCTTCCGGACCCTATTCGGATGGGCCTTCCTGAGTTAAATAACGCCCCTTTGAAGAAACGCCACAGCTGGCACCCTCAGAGCCCCCAGGAGGAAGATAACATAGAGGTCCTTTACCTGATGGGCCGGATAAAAATGCTGGCCAAATCAGGATTGACAATAATCGAGGTTATGTCAATATGTATAATGCGGGGGGTGCAGCCACTTCAATATCGGGGACAACCCATGTGGCACTTTAATGGAGAAGACGATGCCACCCGCTGCGGTCGTAAGGCACCGGACTCCGTCGCTGCTCTAGCGGAAATACTGTCCGATTTATATAAAGGAGAGGAAGAGGTGTTCATCCGCATTAAGCCACGTGATGGATTCTCCATGTACAACCCCCCAAACTGGGTGAGCTGCTACTTCCCACTCCAGACCTTCCCGCATTCTTCGTCATAAGTATTTAACTTTCTATTTCATAGCAAGAAATGCAAAAAGCTGTGAGGGAGGTCCACAACCCGTCTCCACAACCAGAGGACCCTGACCGGGCCCTCGACCCCGGACTCGAAGAAGATCCGGACACATTTGTGGAGCTCATCGACAGGCCATTCTATCAGTTAAGCTGCAACGGTGCCTTGGTGGCCATCATAGCCGATTATCCTAGACTGCTCCCTGCATCGCATGTAAGTAAAACCGGAGTCCCAACTTCCGAGAAGGATCCCATTTTTTTTCGCACTTCACCCACCGCACACATATGGTGTCTTACAGGGAAGGCCCTCGGGACGCCATGCCGAACCCGCAGTGACTCACCAACAAGGGGCACCGAAGCCGGGTAGGCTTAAAAGGAAGGCGGTCAGGACTGAGACGCCGTCGCAGAGGTATGAAAAAGAACCCCGCTCCGTGGTTGTTGTCTTTTAAAATATAATAACGTCCATGGTTCCTGGCAGGAAAAATGCTCCCTGGACCATATCCGGAAAGCCTGCTAGCCAAGCCTCCACCAGCCAGGCTCCGGAGCCGGACTTAGAGGCAGATGCTAACGTGGGGCCAACACCGGATGTTCCTCCTATAGAGGATGCGGATAGGCTGTCCGCTACGAATTCCAAAGTGGAGAGTGCCATGAATCGCAGGCGTCGCTGGGCCGTACTCCGCGACGCTTGTTTCTCTCAAGAGGCGTTCGATGCCTTCAACTCAGGAGACGCGTACATCCGAGCTGCTCAAAATGGTCTTGCCCGGGCCACGAACCAGTATGAAAAGGATATACGGGTAAGAAAATCTAATAATTATGTATATCAGTAGCCCCTGAGACTTGAAACAGTTGGCACAACTGATTTTAGGATCATTTTTTGCGTAGGTTCTTACGGAGAATAATACCTAGTTGTCTCAAGAGCTGGAGGAGTGCAAAGCCCAGCTACGGGCCGCAGTTGCCGCAATGAAGGAGTCCGAAAAGGCCCCATCTGGTAACACTTGTTTCTATCTAAAAGAATGACATGTACCAGTTAGTATTCGGCATGCATGCAAATCTAACAATAGATTCTGCAGATGATCCTGGAGTGAATCCGGAGGACGTGCGAGGGGATGAGCAAGATGCTCAATGACAGCTAAAGGCTGTCGAGCGCGTGCTTATGCAGGTTAGGCGGGAGAAAAACGATCTCCAGGATGCCAATACCCGGCTGGGCGTTGAACTGAAAGATGTTCGGGCCCAGCTTGCTGACTCCGTAAAGTAGAATAAGAGGCTTCGACGCGGCATTTTTAGTAAGTGCTTGAACGAACTTTTATAGAGTTCGGCGAAGAAACCGGCTAACAGAGTTATATCTGTAGGTGTGCTGACGGGTCGTCCCGTAGAGGAGATGCCCGGGTCTGCGGGTGATCTTCTGCCAGAGCTCTCACAACTGCACGAACAAGTTCGGCAGGTGATGCAGGGCATAGCCCAAGCCTTGTGGCCATCTGCCTCCCTGCCAGGAGGCATGGGGGAGCTTTTGGAGATGCTCAAGGGAGCGCAGCGGTGCTTCCGATTATGGAAGGTATCAGCCTGCCGACAAGGTGCAAGGGAAGCCTGGGCCATGAGGAAGATGCGATATACCAAGGCTGACCCGAACCACATGGCCGAGGTCGGACCTATGGGGTCTGATGGGAAAGAGATCCCCATCAGTTTGGTGTATGACCAGGTGAAATTAGCCGCAAAGTATTCCCAACAGGATTGTAGGCTAGACAGCCTATTGGATGGTATAGAACAAGAATTTAGTCAGTCTATGTGACTGTGTACTTCAAGTGACATATATTGTCTCTAGCCGGATTGTAAATCATTTGTCATGGCGGACCTTTTCGCTTCGACCTCCGGACCCGACAGTCTGGAGTGTATCCGAATACCTGCTCAGTTATGTAAAAATCGGGGTACGCATGGAAACTAGGCGTAGGGGTCATAAGTGCTTGAACAGACAAGTACCCAACTAGCTATGTTATATTACATGGATAGTAAGAAACATCTTCCAGGGATAATAGTTCCGTTAAGGGTTCCTTTCCCTGGGTACGCATGCATTAATGTGCATGTCCGAAATGCAAAAAGAGATGCAGGATATAAACATCTGGGGGCATGCATTACAATAAATAAAAGTCATCTTTTGTTCATCGACCGAATATTCCCTTAAGAACGCTAGCTTTCGGCTTCACCCAGTCTGAGGTACACATCCAGCTGACCCGGCAGTAACAATTGCAGAGGTGCTCCCCTTATGCCCTAGCCGAATTAACGGGAACGTAGGGCATAAACACAAGAGCTAGGCAACCCAGCTTGGCCAAAACTTAAGTCATGTCGATGCATATACTGGCAAAGAAAATGTATGTGTGGAAAAGTAACACATGTGCGGGGGATAGAGCTCGGAACATAGTTATATTAGGCTTCTGTATAAGAAGCCCCCAGGTATAATGAGCACGCCTAGCGTGTCAAGATTGTGTAGTCAAGACACGTTTTAACCTTTTAAGGCCGTGAAGAAAAAGGGAAGAAAGAATGAAAGAAAAGACAGATAATGGATATATAAAAAATTGACGAAGGTAAGGAGACGAACACAGAGTCCGGCACTAGGCGTTGAACCTTCGGAGTCTAGCGACGTTCCATGGGTTTGGCTCGAGTCGATTGTCCGATGCATCCCACAGACGGTACGCTCCACCGGTCAGAACTTTGTCAATAACGAAGGGACCTTCCCATTTGGGCTTGAGCTTGTTCTTTTTTTTCTCCGGTAGGCTTAGAACGAGTTCGCCAATGTTATAAGTTTTGGCCCGTACTTCTCTGCTTTGATACCGCCGAGCCTGTTGCTGATAGAATGCGGAGCGGGCTTTTGCCACGTCACGCTCCTCCTCCAGGGCGTCCAAACTGTCCTACCGATCAAGCTCGGCTTCTTTCTCTTCGTACATGCACACTCGAGGTGAGTCATGAATGATGTCGCAGGGCAGTACCGCCTCTATGCCGTACACCATAAAGAACGGTGTGTATCCGTTAGTGCGATTCGGCATGGTCCGCAGCCCCCAAAGTATGGAGTCAAGCTCCTCCACCTAGTGCATATCTGATTCCTTCAACGATCGCACTAATCTGGGTTTAATGCCGCTCATGATAAGACCATTTGCTCGCTCGACTTTACCGTTAGTTTGCGGGTGATAGAAAGAGGCATAATCGAGCTTAATGCCCATGTTGCTACACCAAGTTTTTACATCGTCGGCTGTAAAGTTCGAGCCGTTATCGGTGATGATGCTGTGGGGGACGCCATAGCGGTGTACAATCCCGGATATGAAGTCTATCACTGGTCCGGACTCGGCCGTTTTAACTGGTTTGGCTCCTATCCATTTGGTGAATTTATCCACCATGACCAATAGGTATTTTTTCTTATGGCTTCCCCCTTTAAGGGGTCCGACCATATCAAGCCCCCAGACCGCAAAGGGCCAAGTAATGGGGATTGTTTGGAGAGCGGTAGGTGGCATATGGATTTGGTTTGCAAAAAGCTGGCAACCGACGCAACGTTGAACGAGGTCCTGTGCGTCTACTCGGACCGTCGGCCAGTAAAAACCTGTACGGAAGGCCTTGCTTACAAGGGCCCGAGCTGCGGCATGGTGGCCGCCAAGTCCAGCATGAATTTCTGCCAAAAGTTGCCGTCCTTCCTCTTCGGAGATGCACCTTTGAAGTACTCCGGTAGCGCTTTTCTTATAAAGCTCTGCCTCATGGACCTTGTAGGCTTTAGACCGCCGCACAATGCAACGTGCCTCGTTTGGGTCATCAAGGAGTTCTTGCCTAGTTAGGTAAGCCAAGAAGGGTTTTGTCCTCAAGGCAATGACAGCCATAATCACGTGAGCCGAAGGTGTTATTTCGGTGGCAGAGCCTCCGATTACGTCAGAGTGTTCCGGATCTGGTGTTGTGGCTGGATCCGGACTGTTTTTGCCGGTCTCCCCTTCCCACACCATGGATGGCTTAAACAGCCTTTCCAAGAAGATATTGGGTGGGACGGGGTCGCGCTTAGCGCCGATGCGGGTGAGGATATCCGCCGCTTGATTGTTTTCTCGAACCACATGGTGGAATTCGAGGCCGTCGAACCGAGCTGACATTTTTAGGATGACGTTGTGGTAAGCCGCCATTTTTGGGTCCTTGGCATCAAAGTCACCATTTATTTGAGATATTGCGAGGTTCAAATCCGCCCCGCACCTCTAGGCGTTGAATGCCCATGGAGACTGCCATCCGGAGACCATGCAACAGGGCCTCATATTCTGCTGCATTGTTGGAGTCTGTATATAATATTTGGAGTACGTATTGGACTGTATCTCCGGTGGGGGATGTCAGGACGACGCCTGCCCCCAGACTAGCCAGCATCTTAGAGCCGTCAAAGTGCATGATCCAATTGGAGTATGCACCATACTCTTTAGGGAGTTTGGCTTCCGTCCATTCGGCGACGAAATCAGCCAATACTTGCGACTTAATGGCTCGCCGTGGTTTATATGTTATGTCAAACGGGAGGAGCTCGATAGCCCATTTAGCAATCCAGCCCGTGTCATCGCGGTTATTTATTATGTCGTTGAGTGGTACTTCGGAGGCCATCATAGTTGAACACCCTTGAAAGTAGTGTCGTAGTTTCCGGAATGCCATGAAGACCGCATATGCTATCTTTTGATAATGTGGGTACTGTGATTTGCATGGAGTGAGGACGGTGGATACGTAGTATACCGGCTTTTGAAGCGGGAACTTATGTCCGTCCGTCTCTCGTTCGACGACGAGCACTGCGCTTACAACTAGATGTGTTGCCGCTATATATAATAGCATTGGTTCGCCCGCATTTGGCGTGGTCAAGATTGGGTTGGTGGCCAATACGACTTTTATTTCTTCCAATCCGGCCATGGCCGCATCCGTCCAGTCGAAGTGTTCGGTGCGTCGAAGAAGTCGATAAAGAGGTAGTGCCTTTTCTCCTAATCGGGAGATAAAGCGGCTTAAGGCAGCCACACATCCAGTTAACTTCTGGATTTGCTTGAGGTCTGTTGGGATAGCCAACTATGACAAAGCTCGGATTTTAGACGGATTTGCTTCAATTCCTCTATTGGAGATGATGAAGCCCAAGAGCTTTCCGACGGGCACGCCGAAAACGCATTTTTTCCGGACTGAGCTTGATGTCATATGTTTGGAGATTGTCGAACGTGAGCCTCAAGTCGTCTATTAAGGATTCGACGTGTGTTGTTTTAATGACCACATCGTCTACATATGCCTCCACTGTTTTGCCGATTTGTGTTTTCAGGCATGTCTGAATCATGCGTTGATAGGTTGCACCGGCGTTTTTGAGCCCGAAGGGCATGGTGTTAAAACAGAAGGGGCCGTATGGAGTGATGAATGCCGTTGCGGCTTGATCAGGCTCCGCCATCTTAATTTGATGGTATCCGGAGTATGCATTGAGGAAGCACAATGAGTCGTGTCCCGCGGTAGCGTCGATAATTTGATCGATGCGGGGGAGGGGGAAGGGATCCTTGGGGCAAGCCTTGTTAAGGTCCTTGAAATCGACACATAGGCGCCAGGATTTGTCCTTCTTTCGTACCATCACCAGGTTTGCTAGCCAGTCCGGATGTTTTATTTCTCTAATGAATCCGGTCTCGAGTATCTTGGCTAGCTCTTCTCCCATGGCTTGTTGCTTAGGCTCAGAGAAACGCCGAAGAGTCTGCTTGACCAGCTTGAACCCCTTTAGAATGTTAAGGCTATGCTCGGCCAGCCTGCATGGGATTCCTGGCATGTCTGAAGGATGCGAGGGGAAGATGTCCCAATCTCGCGCAAGAATGCCCATAGTGTGGCGTTTGTTGTGGGGTTCAGCTATGCCCCGATGGATGCTATTTTTGTAGGGTCCATTGGGTGGACCTGGAATTTGACTATTTCGTTCGCTGGTTTAAAAGAGGTGGACTTGGGTCTTTTGTTGAGTATCACATCATCCCTGTCTACCGTGGAGCACAGCAGTTAGTTCTTCGGCTGCAAGGGCTTTGGATAACGCCTTGAGAGCTAGTGCTGCGGTTTTATTTTCGGTGCAGAGTGCTATGTCTGGATCACTAGCCAGAGTGATGATTCCATTAGGCCCGGGCATTTTGAGCTTCATGTACCCGTAATGGGGTATAGCTTGGAAGATCGTGAATGCCTCCCATCCTAAAAGGGCGTGGTATCCACTACTAAATGGGGCCACTTGGAATGTGATTTCTTCGGACCTATAATTTTCCGGCGTGCCGAATACCACATCTAGTGTGATTTTTCCCACACATCGTGCCTCCCGACTAGGGATGATTACTCCGAAGGTCGTGCTGCTTTGCTTAATGCGGCTCTTGTCTATTTCCATTTTGCTAAGAGTTTCCTCGTAGATGAGGTTTAATCCGCTGCCACCGTCCATGAGCACTTTAGTAAGCCAGAAGCCGTCCACAATTGGACTAAGGACCAAAGCGGTTGGTGCTCGGGCTGTTCGGAATTGAGGTTCGTCACTGGCATTGAAGGTTATGGCCGTGTCATTCCATGGATTTATTGCTGCAACGTGGCAGACTTTGGCAAGGCTGCGGAGTGTTCACTTGCGCCTATTATTTGAGGCGAAGGTCTCGAAGACTGTCAATACTATATTGTTATTTTCCACGGGATGGTGCTCTGTTGTATTGTTGATGAGGATATCCTCACCGCACTTGGCCACCTGCCAGAGTATCCAACATGCACTAAGGCTGTGTTTTGGCATGGTATCTGCTGTACTGTGAATTTTGCATGGCCCATTGAGCCATCCCTCCAATACAGTTCTACGCCCTATAGTGTGCTTTTGTTTCTTTGTAATTGGATCAGGTGACTTACGAGAGTACACCCTTTTAGTTCGGACGGGGGGTTTAGTGAGAGCCGAAGGATCCCAGAGTTTTGTTTGGGTTTTCCAGGCGCTTTCCATCGCACAGTACTTCCGTACTATGGCCGTCAAGTCAGCAAAGTGTGCTATGTCACGGCGACTTATGGCGTTGAGGATTCCCTTGTCCGTGCAATTTTTGCAAAAGAATGAAATTGCGTCTTCCTTGCGACAGTCCTTGACCTTGCTCGTTGCAAGGAGAAATCTGGCCCAATAGTGATGTACTGTCTCTTGTGGCTCTTGTATAATGTGGGAAAGATCACTTGAGTCTGGGTGGGTGGGCAGATTTAGGTCCGAACCCTGACCCAATCTGAGACCCAAGGGCGAAGGAGTTTCCGAGCTTGGCAGTTCGGACTCCGGGATGTTGCCCAATAGTTCTGGCCCGCTGTCTGATTCTAGGTTCGAAGCTTGGGCCATGTCCTCCCGTGGATGGGTATCCGGCTCGGAGAGCTCGGGAATCCGGGCATACTTTGTCCTCAAAATAGAGGAATAATTGCTACATTGCTCCTCCACCACCGCTATTTGATGGGTGACCGGCGGAGAGTTAATGTCCCTTTGGTCGGGTTTAAGCCTGATCCGATCATAGTCTGTTGCGACTGCCAGGGCGGCGATGCGATCCAAGAGCTCGTTCAAGGAAGAGAGCTCTATTTGATCCATCTGCTCAGCGAATCCTGAGCCGACATGGAGGCTGTTTTTGATGACCCGAGAAGTCATCGTCGGCGCGACGGCCGAACGGGCGGTCATGACGAAGCCGCCTACTCGGAGAGTTTGGCCTACAGCCAGGGCTCCCCCAAGGTAATTTTGTCCTTGACAACAAGACAAGCCATCAAGCCTTATCGTGGCGGCACAGTGGAACTCTCAATGAAAGCACCAATGTCGGTGTCAAAACCGACGGATCTCGGGTAGGGGGTCCTGAACTGTGCGTCTAAGGCGGATGGTAACAGGAGGCCGGGGACACAATGTTTACCCAGGTTCGGGCCCTCTCGGTGGAGGTAATACCCTACTTCCTTCTTGATTGATCTTGATGATATGAGTATTACAAGAGTTGATCTACCACGAGATCGTAGAGGCTAAACCCTAGAAGCTAGTCTATGATTATGATTGTTGTTGTCAAAAGACAAAACCCTCCGGTTTATATAGACACCGGAGGGGGTGGTACGTCCATTTTGCATCATGCTTTTATATTGATATTTATTGCATTATGGGCTGTTATTTCACATGATGTCACAATACTTATGGCTATCCTCTCTTATTTTACAAGGTTTACATAAGCGGGGGGGGGGGGGGGGGGGGGAGAATGCTGGCAGCTGGAATTCTGGGCTGGAAAAGGAGCAAATATTAGAGACCTATTCTGCACAACTCCAAAAGTCCTGAAACTCCACGGAACACCTTATAATAAATAATGAAAAATCCTCGCCAAAGATGAAGACCAGGGGGCCCACACCCTGCTCATGAGGGGAGGGTGGGGGGGGCGCCCCCCTAGGGTGCGCCCCGTACCTCGTGGGCCCCCTGGTGGCTCTCGATGACCATCTTCTCCTATATGAAGTGTTTCATTGAGAAAAAAATAAGAGGCAACCTTTCGGGACGAAACTCCGCCGCCACGAGGCAGAACCTTGGTGGATCCAATCTAGAGCTCTGGCAGAGCAGTTCAGCCGGGGAAACTTCCCTCCCGGAGGGGGAAATCATCGCCATCATCATCACCAATGCTCCTCTCATCGGGAGGGGGCAATCTCCATCAACATCTTCATCAGCACCATCTCATCTCAAAACCCTAGTTCATCTCTTGTATCCGATTCTTGTCTTCAAGTCCGGGATTGGTGCTAGTAGGTTGCTAGTAGTGTTAATTACTCCTTGTAGTTGATGCTAGTTGGTTTAATTGGTGGAAGATCATATGTTCAGATCCTATATGCATATTAATACCCCTCTGATTATGAACATGTTTATGCTTTGTGAGTAGTTATGTTTGTTCCTGAGGACAAGGGAGAAGTCTTACTATTAGTAGTCATGTGAATTTGGTATTCGTTCGATATTTTGATGAGATGCATGTTGTCTAGCCTCTAGTGGTGTTATGTGAACGTCGACTACATAACACTTCACCATTATTGGGCCTAGAGGAAGGCATTGGGAAGTAATAAGTAGATGATGGGTTGCTAGAGTGACAGAAGCTTAAACCCTAGTTTATGCGTTGCTTCGTAAGGGGCTGACTTGGATCCATATGTTTCATGCTATGGTTAGGTTTACCTTAATACTTTCGTTGTAGTTGCGGATGCTTGCAATAGAGGTTAATCATAAGTGGGATGCTTGTTCAAGTAAGAATAGCACCCAAGCACCGTTCCACCCACATGTCAAATTATCAAAGTACCGAACACGAATCATATGAACGTGATGAAAACTAGCTTGACGATATTCCCATGTGTCCTCGGGAGCAATTTTCCTTAATATAAGAGTTTGTCCAGGCTTGTCCTTTGCTACAAAAAGGATTGGACCACCTTGCTGCACTTTATTTACTTTTGTTACTTGTTGCTCGTTACAAATTATCTTATCACAAAACTATCTGTTACCACTTATTTCAGTACTTGCAGAGAATACCTTGCTGAAAACCGTTTATCATTTCCTTCTGCTCCTCGTTGGGTTCGACACTCTTACTTATCGAAAGGACTACGATAGATCCCCTATACTTGTGGGTCATCAAGACTCTTTTCTGGCGCCATTGCCCGGGAGTGAAGCACCTTTGGTAGGTGGAATTTGGTGAGGAAAAATTTATATAGTGTGCTGAAATTTACTGTCACTTGTTATTATGGAAAGTAATCCTCCGAGGGGCTTGTTCGGGGTATCTTCACCCCGACCAGTAGAGCAAAGAGTTGCTCCTCAACCTACTGAACCTAATGAAAATGAAAATGAAAATACTTGTTTTGAAGTTCCTTCGGGTATAATAGAAAAACTGCTAGCTAATCCTTTTTTAGGAGATGGAACAAAACATCCTGATGAACATCTAATATATGTGGATGAAGTTTGTGAATTATTTAAGCTTGCAGGTGTATCCGGAGATGTTGTTAAGAAGAAGGTCTTCCCCTTATCTTTGAGGGGAGATGCATCGACATGGTATAGGCTATGTGATGATATGAAGTCCTGGAATTACAAACAATTGAAATTGGAATTTCATCAGAAGTTTTATCCTATGCATCTTGTTCATCGTGATCGCAATTATATATATAATTTTTGGCCTTGCGAAGGAGAAAGCATCGCTCAGGCTTGGGGGAGGCTTAAATCAATGTTATATTCATGCCCCAATCATGAGCTCTCAAGAGAAATCATTATTCAAAATTTTTATGCTCGGCTTTCTGAAAATAATCGCACCATGCTTGATACTTCTTGTGCTAGCACTTTTATGATGAAGACTATTGGATTTAGATGGGATTTATTGGATATAATTAAACGCAACTCTGAAGATTGGGACGTCGACAATGGAAAGGAGTCAGGTATGGCACCTAAGTTTGATTGTGTTAAATCTTTTATGGATACCAATATTTTCCGTAAGTTTAGCACTAAATATGGACTTGATTCTGAGATAGTAGCATCTTTCTGTGAATCTTTTGCTACTTATGTTGATCTCCCAAAGGAGAAGTGGTTTAAATATCATCCTCCCATAGAAGTAAAAGTAGATGCACCTATTAAAGTTGAAGAAAAGACTATTAATTATAATGATCCTATTGTTCCTACTTCTTATGTTGAGAAACCACCTTTCCCTGTTAGGATAAAGTTTCCTGCTAAAGCTTCAACTGTGGTTCATAAAAGCAATATTAAAACATATACACCCCCTGAGCAAGTTAAAGTAGAACCTAATATTGCTATTGTTAAAGATCTCTTGTCTGATAATATTGATGGGCATGTTATTCAGTTCTGCGGTGAAACTGCTAGAATTGCTAAACCTTGTGCTAAAGATAAACATAGACCTGTGGTAGGCGTGCCTGTTATTTCTGTTAAAATAGGAGATCATTGTTAGCTTATGTGATATGTGTTGGAAATATGCCCTAGAGCCAAAAATAAAATGGTTATTATTATATTTTTTGTTCATGATAATTGTCCATTGTTCATGCTATAATTGTGTTATCTGGAAATCGTAATACATGTGTGAATACATAGACCACAACACGTCCCTAGTGAGCCTCTAGTTGACTAGCTCGTTGATCAAAAGATAGTCATGGTTTCCTGACTATGGACATTATATGTCATTGATAACGGGATCACATCATTAGGAGAATGATGTGATGGACAAGACCCAATCCTAAGCATAGCTCAAAGATCGTGTAGTTCGTTTGCTGTAGCTTTTCTGAATGTCAAGTATCATTTCCTTAGACCATGAGATTGTGCAACTCCCGGACACCGTAGGAGTGCCTTGGGTGTGCCAAACGTCACAACGTAACTGGGTGACTATAAAGGTTCATTACAGGTATCTCCGAAAGTGCCTATTGGGTTGGCATGAATCGAGTCTGGGATTTGTCACTCCGTATGACGGAGAGGTATCTCTGGGCCCACTCGGTAATGCATCATCATAATGAGCTCAATGTGGTCAAGTGGTTGATCACATGATCATGCATTACTGTACGAGTAAAGTGACTTGCCGGTAACGAGACTGAACAAGGTATTGGGATACCGACGATCGAGTCTCGGGCAAGTAACGTAACGATTGACAAAGGTAATTGTATACGGATTGATTGAATCCTCGACATCGTGGTTCATCCGATGAGATCATCGTGGAGCATGTGGGAGCCAACATGGGTATCCAGATCCCGCTGTTGGTTATTGACTGGGGAGTCGTTTCGGTCATGTCTGCATGTCTCCCGAACCCGTAGGGTCTACACACTTAAGGTTCGGTGACGCTAGGGTTGTTAGGAAGACTTGTATGTGATTACCGAATGTTGTTCGGAGTACCGAATGAGATCCCGGACGCCACGAGGAGTTCCAGAATGGTCCGGAGGTGAAGATTTATATGTAGGAAGTTGTCATACAGTCACTGGAGAGGTTCGGGGGCATATCGGTATTGTACCGGGGCCACCGAAGGGGTTCTGGGGGTCCACCGGGAGGGGCCACCTCTCTCGGAGGGCCTAATGGGCTGTAGAGGAAAGGGGAACCAGCCCTACATGGTCTGGCCGCATCCCCCCCTTGGGCCCATGCGCCTAGGGTTGGGGGGGAAACCCTAAAGGGGGCGCCCCCCTTGCTTGGGGGGCAAGCCCCCTCCCCTTGGCCGCCGCCCCCCCTCTAGATCTCATCTAGAGGGGGCCGGCCCCCTTCCTCCTTCCCCTATAAATAGAGGGGCAAGGGGAGGGCTGCATAGAACATCCAAGGCGCAGCCCCTCCCCTCCCCAACACCTCTCCTCCTCCGTAAGAGCTTGGCGAACTCCCTGCCGGAGTACTGCAGCTTCACCCCCACCACGCCGTTGTGCTGCTGTTGGAGCCCTCTTACTCAACCTCTCCCTCCTCCTTGCCGGATCAAGGTGCGGGATACGTCCTCGCTCCGTACATGTGTTGAACGCGGAGGTGCCGTCCATTCGGTGCTAGGATCTTCGGTGATTTGGATCACGACGAGTATGACTCCATCAACCACGTTCCCTTGAACGCTTCCGCTCGTGATCTACAAGGGTATGTAGATGCACTCCTATCTCCCTCGTTGCTAGATGACTCCATAGATTGATCTTGGTGATGCGTAGAAAATTTTAAAATTCTGCTATGTTCCCCAACAGTGGTATTAGAGCCAGGTCTATGCGTAGTTACTATGCACGAGTAGAACACAAAGCAGTTGTGGGCGTCGATATTGTCAATTATCTTGCCGTTACTAGTCTTATCCAGATTCGGCAGCATTGTGGGATGAAGCGGCCCGGACCAAACTTACACGTACGCTTACGTGATACCGGTTCCACTGACAGACATGCACTAGTTGCATAAGGTGGCTGGCGGGTGTCTGTCTCTCCCACTTTAGTCGGATCGGATTCGATGAACAGGGTCCTTATGAAGGGTAAATAGAAATTGGCAATTCACGTTGTAGTTTTGGCGTAGGTAAGAAATGTTCTTGCTAGAAACCTATAGCAGCCACGTAAAAACTTGCAACAACAATTAGAGGACGTCTAACTTGTTTTTGCAGCAAGTGTTTTGTGATGTGATATGGCCAAAGGATGTGATGAATGATATATGTGATGTATGAGATGATCATGTTCTTGTAATAGGAATCACGACTTGCATGTTGATGAGTATGACAACCGGCAGGAGCCATAGGAGTTGTCTTTATTTATTTATGACCTGCGTGTCAACATAAACGTCATGTAATTACTTTACTTTATTGCTAAAGCGTTAGCCATAGTAGTAGAAGTAATATATGACGAGACAACTTCAAGAAGACACGATGATGTAGATCATGATGATGGAGATCATGGTGTCATGCCGGTGACAATGATGATCATGGAGCCCCGAAGATGGAGATCAAAAGGAGCAAATGATATTGGCCATATCATGTCACTATTTGATTGCATGTGATGTTTATCATGTTTTACATCTTATTTGCTTAGAACGATGGTAGCTTAAATAAGATGATCCCTCATAATAATTTCAAGAAAGTGTTCCCCCTAACTGTGCACCGTTGCGAAGGTTCATTGTTTCGAAGCACCACGTGATGATCGGTTGTGATAGATTCTAACGTTCGAATACAACGGGTGTAAGCCAGATTTACACACGCAATACACTTAGGTTGACTTGACGAGCCTAGCATGTACAGACATGGCCTCGGAACACGGAAGACCGAAAGGTCAAGCATGAGTCGTATAGAAGATACGATCAACATGAAGATGTTCACCGATGTTGGCTAGTCCGTCTCACGTGATGATCGGACACGGCCTAGTTAACTCGGATCATGTTATACTTAGATGACTGGAGGGATGTCTATCTGAGTGGGAGTTCATTGAATAATTTGATTAGATGAACTTAATTATCATGAACTTAGTCTAAAATCTTTACAATATGTCTTGTAGATCAAATGGCCCACGTTGTCCTCAACTTCAACGCGTTCCTAGAGAAAACCAAGCTGAAAGACGATGGCAGCAACTATACGGACTGGGTCCGGAACCTGAGGATCGTCCTCATAGCTGCCAAGAAGGATTATGTCCTAGAAGCACCGCTAGGTGACGCACCCGTCCCACAGAACCAAGACGTTATGAATGCTTGGTAGTCACGTGCTGATGATTACTCCCTCGTTCAGTGCGGCATGCTTTACAGCTTAGAACCGGGGCTCCAAAAGCGTTTTGAGAGACACGGAGCATATGAGATGTTTGAAGAGCTGAAAATGGTTTTTCAAGCTCATGCCCGGGTCGAGAGATATGAAGTCTCCGACAAGTTCTTCAGTTGTAAGATGGAGGAAAATAGTTCTGTCAGTGAGCACATACTCAAAATGTCTGGGTTGCATAACCGCTTGACTCAGCTGGGAGTTAATCTCCCGGATGACGCGGTCATTGACAGAATCCTTCAGTCGCTTCCACCGAGCTACAAGAGCTTTGTGATGAAGTTCAATATGAAGGGGATGGAACAGACCATTCCTGAGGTATATTCAATGCTGAAATCAGCAGAGGTAGAAGTCAAAAAGGAACATCAAGTGTTGACGTTGAATAAAACCACTAAGTTCAAGAAAGGCAAGGGTAAGAAGAACTTCAAGAAGGACGGCAAGGGAGTTGCCGCGCCCGGTAAGCAAGCTGCCGGGAAGAAGCCAAAGAATGGACCCAAGCCCGAGACTGAGTGTTTTTATTGCAAGGGAAGTGGTCACTGGAAGTGGAACTGCCCCAAATACTTAGCGGACAAGAAGGCCGGCAACACGAAAGGTATATGTGATATACATGTAATTGATGTGTACCTTACCAGTACCCGTACTAGCTCCTGGGTATTTGATACCGGTGCGGTTGCTCACATTTGTAACTCAAACCAGGAGCTGCGGAATAAACGGAGACTGGCGAAGGACGAGGTGACGATGCGGGTTGGGAATGGTTCCAAGGTCGATGTGATCGCCGTCGGCACGCTGCCTCTACATTTACCTACGGGATTAGTTTTAAACCTCAATAATTGTTATTTAGTGCCAGCTTTGAGCATGAACATTGTATCAGGATCTCGTTTAATTCGAGATGGCTACTCATTTAAATCCGAGAATAATGGTTGTTCTATTTATATGAGAGATATGTTTTATGGTCATGCTCCGATGGTGAATGGTTTATTCTTAATGAATCTCGAGCGTAATGCTACACATATTCATAGTGTGAATACCAAAATATGTAAGGTTGATAATGATAGTCCGACATACTTGTGGCACTGCCGCCTTGGTCACATAGGTGTCAAACGCATGAAGAAGCTCCATGCAGATGGACTTTTAGAGTCTCTTGATTACGAATCATTTGACACGTGCGAACCATGCCTCATGGGTAAAATGACCAAGACTCCGTTCTCAGGAACAATGGAGCGAGCAACCAACTTATTGGAAATCATACATACTGATGTGTGCGGTCCAATGAGTGTTGAGTCTCACGGTGGCTATCGTTATGTTCTTACCCTCACTGATGACTTGAGTAGATATGGGTATGTCTACTTAATGAAACACAAGTCTGAGACCTTTGAAAAGTTCAAGGAATTTCAGAGTGAGGTTGAGAATCAACGTGACAGAAAAATCAAGTTCTTGCGATCAGATCGTGGGGGAGAATACTTGAGTCACGAATTTGGCACACACTTAAGAAAATGTGGAATAGTTTCACAACTCTCGCTGCCTGGAACACCTCAGCGTAATGGTGTGTCCGAACGTCGTAATCGCACTCTATTAGATATGGTGCGATCTATGATGTCTCTTACCGATTTACCGCTGTCATTTTGGGGCTATGCTTTAGAGACTGCCACATTCACTTTAAATAGGGCTCCGTCAAAATCCGTTGAGATGACACCATATGAATTATGGTTTGTGAAGAAACCTAAGTTGTCGTTTCTAAAAGTTTGGGGATGCGATGCTTATGTCAAGAAACTTCAACCTGAAAAGCTCGAAACCAAATCGGAAAAATGCGTCTTCATAGGATACCCTAAAGAAACTGTTGGGTATAGCTTCTACCTCAGATTCGAAGGCAAGATCTTTGTTGCCAAGAATGGGTCCTTTCTAGAGAAAGAGTTTCTCTCGAAAGAAATAAGTGGGAGGAAAGTAGAACTTGATGAAGTATTACCTCTTGAACGGGTAAGTGGCGCAGCTCAAGAAAATGTTCCTGAGGTGCCTGCACCGACTAGAGAGGAAGTTGATGATGATGATCATGAAACTTCTGATCAAGTTGCTACTGAACTTCGTAGGTCCACAAGGACACGTTCCGCACCAGAGTGGTACAGCAACCCTGTCTTGGAAATCATGTTGTTAGACAATGGTGAACCTTCGAACTATGAAGAAGCGATGGCAGGCCCGGATTCCGACAAATGGCTGGAAGCCATGAAATCCGAGATAGGATCCATGTATGAAAACGAAGTATGGACTTTGACTGACTTTCCCGATGATCGGCGAGCCATAGAAAATAAATGGATCTTTAAGAAGAAGACAGATGCGGATGGTAATGTGACCATCTATAAAGCTCGGCTTGTCGCTAAGGGTTATCGACAAGTTCAAGGGGTTGACTACGATGAGACTTTCTCACCCGTAGCGAAGCTGAAGTCCGTCCGAATCATGTTAGCAATTGCCGCATTCTATGATTATGAGATATGGCAAATGGACGTTAAAACGACATTCCTTAATGGTTTCCTTAAGGAAGAATTGTATATGATGCAGCCGGAAGGTTTTGTCGATCCTAAAAATGCTGACAAGGTGTGCAAGCTCCAACGCTCGATTTATGAGCTGGTGCAAGCATCTCGGAGTTGGAACATTCGTTTTGATGAGATGATCAAAGCGTTTGGGTTTACGCAGACTTATGGAGAAGCCTGCATTTACAAGAAAGTGAGAGGGAGCTCTATAGCATTTCTCATATTGTATGTGGATGACATACTGTTGATGGGAAATGATATAGAATTCTTGGAAAGCATAAAGGCCTACTTGAACAAGTGTTTTTCAATGAAGGACCTTGGAGAAGCTGCTTATATATTAGTCATCAAGATCTATAGAGATAGATCGAGACGCCTCATTGGTCTTTCACAGAGTATGTACCTTGACAAGGTATTGAAGAAGTTCAAAATGGATCAGTCAAAGAAGGGGTTCTTGCCTGTATTGCAAGGTATGAGATTGAGCACGGCTCAATGCCCGACCACGGCAGAAGATAGAGAAAAGATGAGTGTCGTCCTCTATGCCTCGGCCATAGGGTCTATCATGTATGCTATGCTGTGTACCAGACCTGATGTAAACCTTGCCGTAAGTTTGGTAGGAAGGTACCAAAGTAATCCCGGCATGGAACACTGGACAGCGGTCAAGAATATCCTGAAGTACCTGAAAAGGACTAAGGAAATGTTTCTCGTTTATGGAGGTGACGAAGAGCTCGTCGTAAAGGGTTACGTCGATGCTAGCTTCGACACAGATCTGGATGACTCTAAGTCACAAACCGGATACGTGTATATTTTGAATGGTGGGGCAGTAAGCTGGTGCAGTTGCAAGAAAAGCATTGTGGCGGGATCTACATGTGAAGCGGAGTACATGGCAGCCTTGGAGGCAGCACAAGAAGCAGTCTGGGTGAAGGAGTTCATTACCGACCTAGGAGTCATACCCAATGCGTCGGGCCCGATGACTCTCTTCTGTGAAAACACTGGAGCTATTGCCCTTGCCAAGGAGCCCAGGTTTCACAGGAAGACCAGGCATATCAAGGGTCGCTTCAACTCCATTCGTGAAAGTGTTCAAAATGGAGACATAGAGATTTGTAAAGTACATACGGACCTGAATGTAGCAGATCCGTTGACTAAACCTCTCCCTAGAGCAAAACATGATCAACACCAGAACTGCATGGGTGTTCGATGCATCACAATGTAACTAGAATATTAACTCTAGTGCAAGTGGGAGACTGTTGGAAATATGCCCTAGAGGCAATAATAAAATGGTTAATATTATATTTTTTGTTCATGATAATTGTCTATTGTTCATGCTATAATTGTGTTATCCGGAAATCGTAATACATGTGTGAATACATAGACCACAACACGTCCCTAGTGAGCCTCTAGTTGACTAGCTCGTTGATCAAAAGATAGTCATGGTTTCCTGACTATGGACATTAGATGTCATTGATAACGGGATCACATCATTAGGAGAATGATGTGATGGACAAGACCCAATCCTAAGCATAGCTCAAAGATCGTGTAGTTCGTTTGCTGTAGCTTTTTTGAATGTCAAGTATCATTTCCTTAGACCATGAGATTGTGCAACTCCCGCACACCGTAGGAGTGCCTCGGGTGTGCCAAACGTCACAACGTAACTGGGTGACTATAAAGGTTCATTACAGGTATCTCCGAAAGTGCCTGTTGGGTTGGCATGAATCGAGACTGGGATTTGTCACTCTGTATGACGGAGAGGTATCTCTGGGCCCACTCGGTAATGCATCATCATAATGAGCTCAATGTGATCAAGTGGTTGATCACAGGATCATGAATTACGGTACGAGTAAAGTGACTTGCCGGTAACGAGACTGAACAAGGTATTGGGATACCGTCGATCGAGTCTCGGGCAAGTGACGTACCGATTGACAAAGGGAATTGTATACGGATTGATTGAATCCTCGACATCGTGGTTCATCCGATGAGATCATCGTGGAGCATGTGGGAGCCAACATGGGTATCCATATCCCGCTGTTGGTTATTGACCGGGGAGTCGTCTCGGTCATGTCTGCATCTCTCCCGAACCCGTACGATCTACACACTTAAGGTTCGGTGACACTAGGGTTGTTAGGAAGACTTGTATGTGATTACGGAATGTTGTTCGGAGTCCCCGATGAGATCCCGGACGTCACGAGGAGTTCCGGAATGGTCCGGAGGTGAAGATTTATACGTAGGAAGTTGTCATACGGTCACCGGAAAGGTTCGGGGGCATATCGGTATTGTACCGGGGCCACCGGAGGGGTTCCGGGGGTCCACCGGGAGGGGCCACCTCTCTCGGAGGGCCTAATGGGCTGTAGATGAAAGGGGAACCAGCCGTACATGGGCTAGCCGCATCCCCCCTTGGGCCCATGCGCCTAGGGTTGGGGGGGGGGACCCTAAAGGGGGCACCCCCCTTGCTAGGGGGGCAAGCCCCCTCCCCTTGGCCGCCGCCCCACTCTAGATCTCATCTAGAGGGGGCCGGCCCCCTTCCTCCTTCCCCTATAAATAGAGGGGCAAGGGGAGGGCTGCATAGAACATCCAAGGTGCAGCCCCTCCCCTCCCCAACACCTCTCCTCCTCCGTAAGAGCTTGGCGAAGCCCTGCTGGAGTACTGCAGCTTCACCACCACCACGCTGTCGTCCTGCTGTTGGAGCCCTCTTCCTCAACCTCTCCCTCCTCCTTGCAGGATCAAGGCGCAGGTGACGTCCTCGCTCCGTACGTGTGTTGAACGCGGAGGTGCCGTCCGTTCGACGCTAGGATCTTCGGTGATTTGGATCACGACGAGTACGACTCCATCAACCCCGTTCTCTTGAACGCTTCCACTCATGATCTACAAGGGTATGTAGATTCACTCCTCTCTCCCTCATTGCTAGATGACTCCATAGATTGATCTTGGTGATGCGTAGAAAATTTTAAAATTCTGCTACGTTCCCCAACAATATGGGCGCTAGTGCTAGTGTTATACCTTATGACCTGTATAAAGAAATCAAGCATGAAATTGCACCTGCTGAGTTAGAAGATATTGATGTCACAATTAAACTTGCTAATAGAGATACTATTTCGGCAATGGGAATTGTTAGAGATGTTGAAGTCTTGTGCGGGAAAACTAAATATCCTGCTGATTTTCTTGTTCTTAGTTCCCCACAAGATAGCTTTTGTCCCATTATATTTGGTAGACCCTTCTTGAATACAGTTAATGCTAGGATAGACTACGAAAAGAATGTTGTTACTATTGGCTTGGATGATATTACTCATGAATTTAATTTCTCTAAATTTAGTAAACAACACCGTGAAGAAGAATTGCCTAGTAAGGATGAAATTATTGGTCTTGCTTCTATTGCCGTACCTCCTAGTGATCCTTTAGAACAATATTTGCTAGACCATGAGAATGATATATTTATGAATGAAAGTAGAGAAATAGATGAAGTATTCTTTAAACAGGAACCAATGCTGAAACACAATTTGCCTGTTGAAATCCTAGGGGATCCTCCTCCACCTAAGGGTGATCCCGTGTTTGAGCTTAAACCGTTGCCTGATAATCTTAAATATGCTTATCTTGATGAAAAGAAGATAGATCCTGTTATTATTAGTGCTAACCTTTCAGAGCATGAAGAAGAAAGATTATTGAAAACTCTGAAGAAGCACCGTGCTGCTATTGGATATACTCTTGATGATCTTAAGGGCATTAGTCCCACTCTATGTCAACACAAAATAAATTTGGAAGCAGATGCCAAACCAGTTCGTGATCCTCAACGACGTCTAAATCCTAAAATGAAAGAAGTGGTAAGAAAAGAAATACTAAAGCTTCTGGAGGCAGGTATAATTTATCCCGTTGCTGATAGTCAGTGGGTAAGTCTTGTTCATTGTGTCCCTAAGAAGGGAGGTATTACTGTTGTTCCTAATGATAAAGATGAATTGATTCCACAAAGAATTATTACATGTTATAGGATGGTAATTGATTTCCGCAAATTAAATAAGGCTACTAAGAAAGATCATTACCCCTCACCTTTTATCGATCAAATGCTAGAAAGATTATGCGAACATACACATTACTGCTTTCTAGATGGTTATTTTGGTTTCTCTCAAATACCTGTGTCGGCTAAAGATCAATCAAAGACTACTTTTACATGCCCTTTTGGTACTTTTGCTTATAGACGTATGCCTTTTGGTTTATGTAATGCACCTGCTACCTTTCAAAGATGCATGATGGCTATATTCTCTGACTTATGTGAAAAGATTTGTGAGGTTTTCATGGATGACTTTTCCATCTATGGATCTTCTTTTGATGATTGCTTGAGCAATCTTGATCGAGTTTTGTAGAGATGTGAAGAAACTAATCTTGTCTTGAATTGGGAAAAGTGCCACTTTATGGTTAATGAAGGTATTGTCTTGGGGCATAAAGTTTCTGAAAGAGGTATTGAAGTTGAGAAAGCCAAGGTTGATGCTATTGAAAAGATGCCATGTGCCAAGGATATCAAAGGTATAAGAAGTTTCCTTGGTTACGCCGGATTTTATAGGAGGTTCATTAAGGACTTCTCAAAAATTTCTCGGCCTCTGACTAATTTATTACAAAAAGATATACCATTTGTCTTTGATGATGATTGTGTAGAAGCATTTGAAATAATTAAGAAAGCATTAGTCTCTGCACCTATTGTTCAGCCACCTGATTGGAATTTACCCTTTGAAATTATGTGTGATGCTAGCGATTATGCCGTAGGTGCTGTTCTAGGGCAAAGAATTGATAAGAAACTAAATGTTATCCATTATGCTAGTAAGACTCTAGACAATGCTCAAAGAAATTATGCTACTACTGAAAAAGAACTTTTAGCAGTTGTATTTGCTTGTGATAAGTTCAGACCTTATATTGTTGATTCTAAAGTAACTATCCACACTGATCATGCTGCTATTAAATATCTTATGGAGAAGAAAGATGCTAAACTTAGACTTATTAGATGGGTTCTCTTGCTACAAGAATTTGATTTGCATATTGTTGATAGAAAAGGAGCTGAGAACCCCGTTGGAGACAACTTATCTAGGTTAGACAATGTTCTTGATGACCCACTACCTATTGATGATAGCTTTCCTGATAAACAATTAAATGTCATAAGTACTTCTCTTAGTACCCCTTGGTATGCTGATTATGCTAATTACATAGTTGCTAAATTTATACCACCTAGCTTCACATACCAACAAAAGAAAAAGTTCTTCTATGATTTGAGACATTACTTTTGGGATGACCCACATCTTTATAAAGAAGGAGTAGATGGTGTTATTAGACGTTGTGTACCTGAGCATGAACAGGAACAGATCCTACGCAAGCGCCACTCCGAAACTTATGGAGGACACCACGCGGGAGATAGAACTGCACATAAGGTATTACAATCCGGTTTTTATTGGCCTACTCTCTTCAAGGATGCCCGTAAGTTTGTCCTATCTTGTGATGAATGTCAAAGAATTGGTAATATTAGTAGACGTCAAGAAATGCCTATGAATTATTCACTTGTTATTGAACCGTTTGATGTTTGGGGCTTTCATTATATGGGACCTTTTCCTGCCTCTAATGGATATACACATATTTTAGTTGTTGTTGATTACGTTACTAAGTGGGTAGAAGCTATTCCAACTAGTAGTGCTGATCATAACACTTCTATTAAAATGCTTAAAGAAGTTATTTTTCCGAGGTTTGGAGTCCCTAGATATTTAATGACCGATGGTGGTTCACATTTTGTTCATGGTGCTTTCCGTAAAATGCTTGCTAAATATGACATCAATCATAGAATTGCATCTCCGTATCACCCACAGTCAAGTGGTCAAGTAGAATTGAGTAATAGAGAACTCAAATTAATTTTGCAAAAGACTGTCAATAGGTCTAGAAAGAATTGGTCCAAGAAACTTGATGATGCATTATGGGCCTATAGAACTGCATATAAAAATCCTATGGGTATGTCTCCGTATAAAATGGTATATGGAAAAGCATGTCACTTACCTCTCGAACTAGAACATAAGGCATATTGGCTATTAAAGAGATCAACTATGATTTCAAACTTGCCGGTGAGAAGAGGTTATTTGATATTAGCTCACTTGATGAATGGAGAACCCAAGCTTATGAAAATGCCAAATTGTTTAAAGAAAAGGTTAAAAGATGGCATGACAAAAGGATACAAAAGCGTGAGTTTAATGTAGGTGATTATGTATTGCTATACAACTCTCATTTAAGATTTTTTACAGGCAAACTTCTCTCTAAATGGGAAGGCTCCTATGTTATCGAGGAGGTCTATCGTTCCGGTGCCATAAAAATCAACAACTTCGAAGGCACAAATCCGAAGGTGGTAAACGGTCAAAGAATCAAACATTATATCTCAGGTAATCCCATAAATGTTGAAACCAATGTTGTTGAAATCGTAACCCCGGAGGAATACATAAGGGACACTTTCCAGAACGCTTGAGACTCCGAAAAGGAATAGGTATGTGGTACGTTAAGTAAACCGACTCGAAAACAATTTTTAAGGCAATATTTCTCCGTTTTGGAATATTTAAGTAGCAGTCCGGGAAGGACACGAAGGCCCCACGAGGGTGGAGGGCGCGCCCTACCCCCCTGGGCGCGCCCCCTACCTCGTGAGAACCTCGTGTGCCTCCAGACTCCGTTTTCTTGCACGATACGTATTTTGGTCGGTAAAAATTCATTATATATTCCCCCGAAGGTTTTGACTCCCGTATCACGCAAATATCCTCTGTTTTTGTTTTGAGCTGTTGCTGATTAGAGCAAGATGTCTTCTCAAGAGTCAGTCGGGGAGAGCCGAGTATCTAATCCAGCACCGGAACCAAGGGCAAACAGCGACCCTGACCACTTTGGGCCAGCAATGGAGGAAGAGATGGAGGCTGACCTAATGAGCGTAGATGCCATGGAGGATCAAGAAGTCACCTCTCGCTTCCGAGCTGGATTCACAATGAGAGAACTGCAGAGCTCAGCTATTCCAAACTCGGTTATCCCTTCCAATGTTAGATTTCTTTCTTATGAGAATATGAAAAAGAGTGTCACTGGTTCTCCCGCAGCTATGCAACACCCTTGGGTGCATGGAGCTTTGGCTGTTACAGGAAAACTCCGAAAGGAAATAATGGATCTCAAGAAGCAAGTCAACAAGCATGAGGAGCAGAATCGTATTTTGAAGGGCATCATCGCCAAAAACATCACATCACCATCCCCGAAAAGAGAGACATAATCACATGGGTATGTGCACTCCCCTTAGCAACTACCAAGCTTGGGGGAGGTGCCCCGGTATCATATCACCATCACTTTTATCTTTACTATTTTCCTTAATTTGATCTTATTAGTAGTATCTTGATCTAGTAGAATAAAAGTTCTTAGTGTGATCTAGTTGTGAGTTTTGATTTATTATCCTTCTATGTAATCGAGTCCGTGAGCTATATAATAAAGATTAGTGTTGAGTCAAGGGCTTGATTATTTTGCCATGATCCTAAGTGAATAAAAGAAAAGAAAAAATAATAATAAAAATAAACAAATAGATCATATGGATGTCATGGAGAGTAATGAGCTCACATAGAAAAAGTATGATGAATAAAAGTTGTTGAGAGTTGACAAGAATAGTTTTGGTCATCGTTGCAATTAATAGGAAGTAATAAAGAAAGAGAGGTCTTCACATATAGATATACTATCTTGGACATCTTTTATGATTGTGAGCACTCATTAAAACATGACATGCTAAAGAGTTGACATTGGACAAGGAAGACAACGTAATGGGCTATGTTTTCTTACATCTGAGATGAATTATATTGTCTTGGATCTTCCAACATGATGAGCTTGCCTTTCCCCCTCATGCTAGCCAAATTCTCAGCACCAAGTAGAGATACTACTTGTGCTTCCAAATACCCTTAAACCAGTTTTGCCATGAGAGTCCACCATATCTACCTATGGATTGAGTAAGATCCTTCAAGTAAGTTGTCATCGGTGCAAGCAATAAAAATATTGCTCTCTAAATATGTATGATTGATTGGTGTGGAGGAAATAAGCTTTATACGATCGTGTGATATGGAAGTAATAAAAGCGACAGACTGCATAATAAAGGTCCATATCACAAGTGGCAATATAAAGTGACGTTCTTTCGCATTAGGATTTTGTGCATCCAACCATAAAAGTGCATGACAACCTCTACTTCCCTCCGCGAAGGGCCTATATTTTACTTTTATCTCCTATACTACAAAAGAGTCAAGGTGATCTTCACCCTTCCTTTTTACATTTTATCCTTCGGCAAGCACAATATGTTGGAAAAATCTTGGTATATATGGCTAATTGGATGTGAGTTTTCATGAATTATTACTGTTGACATTACCCTTGAGGTAAAACGTTGGGAGGCAAAACTATAAGCCCCTATCTTTCTCTGTGTCCGATTAAAACTCCATACCCATAAGTATTGCGTGAGTGTCAGCAATTGTTAAAGACTATATGATAGCTGAGTATGTGGACTTGCTGAAAAGCTCTTATACATTGACTCTTTCCTATGTTATGATAAATTGCAATTGCCTCAATGACCGAGATTATAGTTTGTTAGTTTTCAATGAAGTTTACGATTCATACTTGATATTGTGATTGAATTATTACTGTGACGCCCGGATAATTAAGCTACAGCGAATCTCCGCTAATCATGCCACGTCACCTCGGTTACTGTTGATACACCCGCGTAGTTCGAAACCCAGTTCAAAATTCAAATTTAAAATAAAGGCAAACAATAAAAGTTTTCAAATATTAAAACTAAATGTTCGAGTGGATTCAAATAAATCATGGATAATTATGATGGAGAAACCACACTTATATAAAATCTTTAAATACTCTAAAATGAATAAAACAGTAGTCAAAACAATTATTGAAATGCATTTTATAATTAATAAAATGTTAAACTATTCTATTTAGGTGTTAAACTTTTTATTGCAGTGGGTTTAGTTACTAAGTTAGGGATCATTCTTATATTTTAACAAACTAAAATAAAATGAGGAACAAGATAAAACAGAAAAGATATAAGATAAATAAAAAGGAAAAACAAAAACAGAAAACTAATAAAAAGAAAGAACCCCCCCGGGCCAAACGGCCCAGCTGGCCGACCAGGCCGACCACCAGGCCGGCCCACGCGGCCCCTTCACCCCCGTGGCCTATAGGCCACCCCACCCCGACCGAAACCCTAACGCCCCACTCGCCCCCCACTCGCTCTCCCCCTCCTCCCCGATCCAGATCGGATCGGGGGAACGAACCCCGCCGCGACGACCGCGCCGCCCCTCGTCGTTGGACACCGCCGCCCGGAGCCCGCGCCACCTCGCCGGCCTGCCTCCTCTACCTCGCCGGCCTGCCTCCTCTACCTCGCCGGACTGCCTCCTCTTCCTCGCCGGCCTGTATCCCGTCTCCGCCACGCTCGTCGTCCTCCCCAACAACCGCTGCCCCGTTCCCTACACCTTCCGTGAGCACCCCCCTCTCTCCCCGTCCCCATTGCCCGTTCCGGCCACCGCGCCGCCAAGCCCCGCCCCTGTGTGATGTCGGCGTCGACTGCGCGCGTAAGGCCGCACCCGCCTGCTCGACCCGCTCCTCACGCCCGGCCGTGCCCTATGCACGTGCACACTCGCAGCCGCCCCGTGCTGAGGCTCCGCGCGCGCCGTGCTCGTCCACCAGCCGCCCGCGCTGTCCGCGGCTTGCGCGTGTCCGCCCCCATGCTCGCGATGCTCCCCTCGCCCCGATCGCTATTGCATCCGCCGCCGCTCGCCGTCCCGCCATTTGCCCGCGCCGCGCCTTCGCTCCCCGCCCCAGCGCCACCCTGACGTGGCCTCGCCGCTGCCGCTGTAGTCCCAGGCGGCCAGGCTTGCCGTGCCCATGGCCGGCGCCCCCCTGTCGATCTGGGCATTTGCCCAATCGAGCCGGGTTCCTGCGCCCGTAACCTGCGCGCCCGCATACCAGCGGTGCCCGAATCGCTGTGGCCCTCTGGGCCACTGACTAGGGGGCCCCACGCCCCAGAACGCAAAATGAAAATAATAAAAAGAATAATAATATTAATTAATTAATAATTAACTTAAAATAATTCTGTTAATTAACTAATTAAACCTAATTAACCTACTAAGATAACCTAACTACTGTTAATTAGTCTTAGTCAATGACGAATGGGACCCACACGTCTGTTGACCCAGTCAACAGACAGTTGACTAATGACATCATGCTGACATCACGCTGACATCATAATTACATTTTCTAATTAAATTAATTCTGTTAATTCTAAAAATGAATTAAATCTTTAAAATTAATAAAAAATAATCCGTAGCTCGGAGGGAAAAACTTTGTACATGAAAATTGCTCAGAACGACGAGACGAACCCGGATACGCAACCCATTCGTCCACCACGCATCCCTAGCATAGCGAACACGCAACTTTTCCCCTCCGACTCCTTTGCCCGAAAACGCGAAACACCAGGGATAATTTCCCGGATGTTCCACCCCTTCACCGGTACCATCTCGTACCGCGTTAGGGCACACCTAGCATCACGCTTTGTCATGTCATGCATCGTCATGCTTTTGTTTGCATTATATTTATTATTTCTTCCCCGTCTTCTCTCGCTAGACATCGAGACCGACGCCGCTGCTACCCCGTACGACTATGGTGTTGACGACCCCTCTCTCTTGCCAGAGCAACCAGGCAAGCCTCCCCCTTGATCACCAGATGTCGCCTATTCTTCTCTATACTACTTGCATTAGAGTAGTGTAGCATGTTACTGCTTTTAGTTAATCCTATACTGCTGCATAGCCTGCCCTTGCTACTACTGTTGTTACCTTTACCTACTATCCTACTGCTTAGTATAGGATGCTAGTGTTCCATCAGTGGCCCTACACTCTTGTCTGTCTGCCATGCTATACTACTGGGCCGTGATCACTTCGGGAGGTGATCACGGGCATATACTATATACTTTACACTGTTACATTACCGGTGATACTGTTTGGAGATGGGGGATGAAGGGGCAGGCGGCTCCATCCAGGTAGTGGTGGGCCTGAGTTCCCGACGGCCCTCGACTGTTACTTTGTGGCGGAGCGGCAGGGCAGGTTGAGACCACCTAGGAGAGAGGTGGGCCTGGCCCTGGTCGACGTTCGTGAATACTTAAACACGCTTAACGAGATCTTGGTATTTGATCTGAGTCTGGCCACTGGCTTATACGCACTAACCATCTACGCGGGGACAGTTATGGGCACTCGATGTCGTGGTATCAGCCGAAGCCATCGTGACGTCAGCGACTGAGTGGCGCGCGCCGGATTGGACCGTAAGCCTGCTCTTGTATTAAGGGGGCTAGTTCTGCTTCCGGCCGCGTACGCAACGTGTAGGTGTGCAATGGGCGATGGGCCCAGACCCCTGCGCCATAGGATTTAGACCGGCGTGCTGACCTCTCTGTTGTGCCTAGGTAGGGCTGCGATGTGTTGATCTTCCAAGGCCGGGCATGACCCAAGAAAGTGTGTCCGGCCAAATGGGATCGAGCGT
The DNA here is from genome assembly GCF_056163025.1 of Triticum urartu. Taxonomy (NCBI): domain Eukaryota; kingdom Viridiplantae; phylum Streptophyta; class Magnoliopsida; order Poales; family Poaceae; genus Triticum; species Triticum urartu. The sequence continues at coordinate 18,165,737 of NC_141877.1, forward strand.
GTTGGTTATGTGGTGCACCCCTGCAGGGAAGTTAATCTATTCGAATAGCCGTGATCTTCGGTAACAGGACGACTTGGAGTTGTACCTTGACCTTATGACAACTAGAACCGGATACTTAATAAAACACACCCTTCCAAGTGCCAGATACAACCGGTGATCGCTATCTCACAGGGCGACGAGGGGAGGATCATCGGTTAGGATTATGCTATACGATGCTACTTGATGCTACTTGGTGAACTTACCATCTACTCTCTCCTACATGTTGCAAGATGGAGGTGGCCAGAAGCGTAGTCTTCGACAGGATTAGTTATCCCCCTCTTATTCTGGCATTCTGCAGTTCAGTCCACATATGATACCCTTATTCCAATTGATACCCATGCATATGTAGTGTAGCTCCTTGCTTGCGAGTACTTTGGATGAGTACTCACGGTTGCTTTCTCCCCTCTTTTCCCCCTTTCCTTTCTTTCTGGTTGTCGCAACCAGATGTTTGGAGTCCAGGAGCCAGACGCCACCGTTGATGACGACTACTACTACTCGGGAGGTGCCTACTACTACATGCAGCCCGCTGACGGCGACCAGGAGTAGTTTAGGAGGATCCCAGGCAGGAGGCCTGCTCCTCTTTCGATCTCTATCCCAGTTTGTGTTAGCCTTCTTAATGCAAACTTGTTTAACTTATGTCTGTACTCAGATATTGTTGCTTCCGCTGACTCGTCTATGATCGAGCTCTTGTATTCGAGCCTTCGAGGCCCCTGGCTTGTAATATGATGCTTGTATGACTTATTTTATTTGTAGAGTTCTATTGTGATATCTTCCCATGAGTCTCTGATCTTGATCGTACACGTTTGCGTGTATGATTTGTGTACGGTCAAATCGGGGGTGTCACAAGTTGGTATCAGATCCGACTGCCTGTAGGAATCCCCCTTCCACACTCCTTGGCCGAAGTCGAGTCTAGACATTACAAAACTTTTACTAACATGGCTGTGCGGCTTACGGGCCCACGTCGCCATTTGGGTGGTATTAGGATCTTTTATTCCTCGCCTTTACTCTGGGACCCTGATCTCTCTTCTATCCGGGTTAAATGGTTTTGCTAACTCTAACTCTAGGTTCTCGTAAATACTTTCTCCCAGAGAGCCCCTTCATTCCAGATGATGGCCTTCTTCAACAGAAGATTCCGAAGATACTCTTTGCTATTCCTCTCGAGACTTTGTGCCCATCACTTTTGCTATTCCCGACCACCGATAAATCCTTATGGATAACTACTTACACTTGCCATTCATACGATCATCCCCCAATGTCTTGTTATTACAAGATACCCCAAAGTCTTCTCTATTGTTCCGAGAATACTTTGTGCCTACTGCCTAGCAGTTCCTTGCCACATGAATACCCCTTCAATTAAATCCTCGCACTTGTCGAGTATCCACTCATCCCCAGTTGTTCATGTGTTTCACAAAAGTCTTCAAAATAATATCCGATCTTCCAAAAATCCTCTGGAGCCTTTTGCTCTTGAAATTCCTGCTTGCTTGCATTATGGTTAATCCCATAAGTCTCGTAGTCTTATTGACATTCCTTGTCATTATCATTTTGAGTTTGTTGACTCAATAGGTTTGCGAATACACGCAATCATCATTGATCCTTATAAACTACCTTTCCAGCTGAGCTGCCATTCTTTTAACTGGAATTGGTTCTTGACCAATCTAATTATCGTTGATTGTACCCTAAGGCTATTCAACTTATCCATCCCTAATCAGAGCATTGCATCTGATCCCTTGATTTGGAAATCATAATTCCTTTCCATTTGACAATTGAGTTAGTCAGTTGTTTCTATAATATGATGCCCGTGCATTCTTCTTCCTCTGGTTGAGTACCGATGCTCACATCAGATCCCTTGTGGACCATCGGTTCCTTTGTTGGATTTTATCCGACAGTGTCCTTCATATTGAATAACCTTGAGAGCCTTTCCATTGGTATATAATGCCTTTGGTAAATTGTATCATCTGCTTTTGAATAATTCTCTACTTTCAAGATTGTATTATTTACCCCGAAGTTTGTGGTATATGTTCCTAAGATGCCCTGATGGGTTGAACCTATGCTTTCCTTACTATGTGTGAACTCGGAAGTTTTCACGGGTCATACTCATCTTGTATTTCGCCAGATAAAATTTCAACACTGCAACTTCATCGAACACGAGAAGTAAATGAAAGGTTATGCATTGGAGAAGTGGGAGTCGACCTTGAACCTTGTGTTCATGCCCATGGACACGATGTAGGTCCTATCATGGAAGCTTCTTGTAACTATTTCCTTGATATAATATCCTTTGGTATCGGTGAATTGATCCTTTGCAATCATGGTTCCGACCATGTTCTCCTTTAAATACCATTTCCTGTGCAAGTTTAAGCACTTGTCTTCTATAGAGCAATACCCCAGTCCTACCTCTACTTTGATCTGTCATCGAGTATTACCCCTGGTATCTCGAGATTATCATGGAACCGCATAACTTCTTAGGAGTTCTTCATCAACTATTATTCTCGCCGATTCCAATGTTTCCTGGTTCCGAGTTGTTATACACTCGAGGACTCCGATAACTAAATTGGGTCCGCACCACGATTAAACAACTCTTAGTAATCTCCTTTACTCACGAGTTTGTACTCGACCATGTCATTCCTGGCCTGCTTGGCTATATCATTATCGTGCCGATTTTAAACTGTGCTACTTGGTTCTTATTCCCAGAGCACAACTTTCGATGATGAGCTAAGCTTACGTCGATCTTCCTTGTCCTAACGTTTCACCTCAAACAACAAGCTCGATTCCGAGTTTGTGTCGCATCCGTGGTTTCAATAACTTTTCGCTCCATCCTTCCTTTTGCTTGATGTCGTCGATGAGCGATTATATCTTCATGAAACCTCTCGGCAAATGTGTCATGATCATCATCAACATTCTGAACTCTTCCAGGATATCAATTGAATTCATGAAGAGAAATAACATCCTTGCCCTCGATGAGTTGTGTTATCATCGGCCACTTTATTGCCTTCCCTCCAACACAAACTGTTCATATTTTGTGTTATACCTTGAGTTCCTTGCTACCCAGCATCGTTCTTCTTTACCTTGGAGAATTACCACCTTTTATGTCAAGAATGTCGTGGGAATTTCACCACCTCTTAAGAATTCTTGGTATCATGATACTTCTCACCATCACCATTCTTTCTTGGTCCTCGTGTTGATTTCAACCGGGGTACCAACAAGTGAACGGTGTTGTTTGGATTCTGCACTTCTAGCAACCCTATTGCTTTGAAGTTAATGGTCGGCTGTTCGTTCTTAGACTATTGATTATTGAATCACCATTCTGACATTGGTCGTGCAACCCAACCCATATTTTGGGCGCACCTTTCAACCAATGTTTAATTGTGTATGTTTTCCGCGAGCATACTTCCTTATATCATTTGATCTGACAAATGTTATCTCCTTGTTCACATAATTGTGGAAATCCATCTTTTGAAAATCTCAATGAATTGTCGCTGAGTTCATTAGCCACCTCTTCATCCTCTCCTTGGTTTTAATGATGAACTCTTGTTTCGGAACTCGCTACCATAGTACATTTCCCGAGAATCTTACAATGTTGTCTCATCAATTGTGTTGCACCTTTTCTTCTCAGGCATCCTGAGTCTGAGGTATCCTGACACCAATCAGATCTAAATCTCGGTCAGATATGATGGTTGGAACATATTTCCAAGAGTTATAAATGTTGGTCTTTATACGGCCCGGTAAGGTGATGTCATGCCTAGCACACCTGGCTGGAGGGCCTATTGGTATAGTTCTTCCTTTTAGCAAGATTATCCATTCTTCTATGAGGAAATTGTAAGACTTATTCTATAAGTTGTTCCTGATGGATCCTTTGTGTATCCAAAATCTGACCTTTGCTTGAAAACCATGTCAATGCTATCTCAAAGCATGTTTGTGGTACTCCGATTTTCAACAAGAACATTTGAAGCCCAATGCTAAATGTTTCTTTCTTAATTATCCTAAACACCGTTGTATGGGTAATGTCATGAAAATTCTCTCCCCTACCTAAGGAGTTTTCTACATTATATCCTGTCATGGATATCATGCTCTGCTTGTCCTCGGGAAGGATATACCCTTGAAATATGTGTTTCTAACACATTTTCCTTTCCATTGTTATGATTATCTAATAAACATATTTTCCTTTCCATTGTTTGGTTTAACCTTTCTTGTGATCTATATGATCTAAGCAGTAATAATTCACTGCTTATGTAAACACCTCGGTGAACAATTCTGTCAGCAAGACCCTGTTACTATTGTTGATGACACTCCGATGACCACAGATGGACGAGAACTTTGCCTATTGGTCCGCCTCGTACAACGAGCAGGAAAATGGTTCTCTTCATCCCTCGCCCTTGGTATCGATGTTGTTGCCGACATAACTAATAGGCTACCCTCTGACATGCCTTGCTATCATGACCGTGCAAGATGTCACCGCTCCTAATTTTAACCCACATGGTGGGCCCATAACCCACAGTTCCATAGGATCGAAACCTGACTCTCCTGTACACCCTGTTGTCAAAGTTATTCCTCGCGCTTGACTTTGTATGTAATTCACGGGCCACCCGCCTGTTGATCTATTCAGGTATCAAATGCAATGCTTATTCACATTGCTCTAAACCCCTTCAACACTTCGTTTTAGGCATCGAACGATTTCCTAACCGCTCGAAACTTCCCATGATACCTCCTTACTTTGCTCTCGATAATTACTTAAGTTTCAATTCGAGAGTTACTTTCCGCCACCTTCCTCGTTGTTGTCTACCAGATAGTCTACCATGCAGAGGTCCATTCTTCCAGTATACCCCCTTAATCTTTCGTTAGTATGATGAAGACTCCGAAGGGAGGATGGCCACTTCATCATGATGACCTGGAGTAGAGAAATGAAGACATCAACGAGAAGCATCAACCTCTTCGAGAAGAGCAACCAAGACCGAAAAGATTCGCTAGATTCATTATCAAACTTTCCCCCCTTACACTACCTCTTAAATCTCGGGACGAGATTTCTTGTAGTGGAGGAGAATTGTGACGCCCGGATAATTAAGCTACAGTGAATCTCCGCTAATGATGCCACGTCACCTCGGTTACTGTTGATAAACCCGCGTAGTTCGAAACCTAATTCAAATTTAAAATAAAGGCAAACAATAAAAGTTTTCAAATATTAAAACTAAATGTTCGGGTGGATTCAAATAAATCATGGATAATTATGATGGAGAAACCACACTTATATAAAATCTTTAAATACTCTAAAATGAATAAAACAGTAGTCAAAACAATTATTGAAATGCATTTTATAATTAATAAAATGTTAAACTATTCTATTTAGGTGTTAAACTTTTTATTGCAGTGGGTTTAGTGGTAGTACAAAGTTAGGGATCATTCTTGTATTTTAACAAACTAAAATAAAATGAGGAACAAGATAAAACAGAAAAGATATAAGATAAATAAAAAGGAAAAACAAAAACAGAAAACTAATAAAAAGAAAGAACCCCCCCGGGCCGAACGGCCCAGCTGGCCGACCAGGCTGCCCACTAGGCCGGCCCACGCGGCCCCTTCACCCCCGTGGCCTATAGGCCACCCCACCCCGACCGAAACCCTAACGCCCCACTCGCCCCCCACTCGCTCTCCCCCTCCTCCCCGATCCAGATCGGATCGGGGGAACGAACCCCTCCGCGACGACCGCGCCGCCCCTCGCCGTTGGACGCCGCCGCCCAGAGCCCGCGCCACCTCGCCGGCCTGCCTCCTCTACCTTGCCGGCCTGCCTCCTCTTCCTCGCCGGCCTATATCCCGTCTCCGCCACGCTCGTCGTCGCCGTCGTCCTCCCCAACAACCGCTGCCCCGTTCCCTACACCTTCCGTGAGCACCCCGCTCTCTCCCCGTCCCTGTTTCCCGTTCCGGCCACCGCACCGCCAAGCCCCGCCCCTGTGTGATGTCGGTGTCGACTGCGCGCGCAAGGCCGCACCCGCCTGCTTGACGTGCTCCTCATGCCCGGCCGTGCCCTATGCACGTGCACACTCACCGCCGCCCCGTGCTGAGGCTCCGCGCGCGCCGTGCTCGCCCACCGGCCGCCCACGCCGTCCGCGGCTTGCGCGTGTCCGCAGATTGGACCGTAAGCCTGCTCTTGTATTAAGGGGGCTAGTTCTGCTTCCAGCCGCGTACGCAACGTGCAGGTGTGCAATGGGCGATGGGCCCAGACCCCTGCGCCATAGGATTTAGACCGGCGTGCTGACCTCTTTGTTGTGCCTAGGTAGGGCTGCGACGTGTTGATCTTCCGAGGCCGGGCATGACCCAGGAAAGTGTGTCTGGCCAAATGGGATCGAGCGTGTTGGGTTATGTGGTGCACCCCTGCAGGGAAGTTAATCTATTCGAATAGCCGTGATCTTCGGTAACATGACGACTTGGAGTTGTACCTTGACCTTATGACAACTAGAACCGGATACTTAATAAAACACACCCTTCCAAGTGCCAGATACAACCGGTGATCGCTATCTCACAGGGCGACGAGGGGAGGATCATCGGTTAGGATTATGCTATACGATGCTACTTGATGCTACTTGCTGAACTTACCATCTACTCTCTCCTACATGCTGCAAGATGGAGGTGGCCAGAAGCGTAGTCTTCGACAGGATTAGTTATCCCCCTCTTATTCTGGCATTCTGCAGTTCAGTCCACATATGATACCCTTATTCCATTTGATACCCATGCATATGTAGTGTAGCTCCTTGCTTGTGAGTACTTTGGATGAGTACTCACGGTTGCTTTCTCCCCCCTTTCCTTTCTTTCTGGTTGTCGCAACCAGATGCTGGAGTCCAGGAGCCAGACGCCACCGTTGATGACGACTGCTACTACTCGGGAGGTGCCTACTACTACGTGCAGCCCGCTGACGGCGACGAGGAGTAGTTTAGGAGGATCCCAGGCAGGAGGCCTGCGCCTCTTTCGATCTCTATCCCATTTTGTGTTAGCCTTCTTAAGGCAAACTTGTTTAACTTATGTCTGTACTCAGATATTGTTGCTTCCGCTGACTCGTCTATGATCGAGCTCTTGTATTTGAGCCTTCGAGGCCCCTGTCTTGTAATATGATGCTTGTATGACTTATTTTATTTATAGAGTTGTGTTGTGATATCTTCCCATGGGTCCCTGATCTTGATCGTACACGTTTGCGTGTATGATTAGTGTACGGTCAAATCGGGGGCGTCACAATTACCCTAGCATAAGATATCATATGACAAGAATTATATAAGTTGCTTTTCTAAGAATGATCATGATGCCCTCATGTCCGTATTTTATTTTTATCGACACCTTCATCTCTAAACATGTGGACATATTTTTCAATTTCGGATTTTCGTTTGAGGACAAGCGAGGTCTAAGCTTGGGGGAGTTGATACGTCCATTTTGCATCATGCTTTTATATCGATATTTATTGCATTATGGGCTGTTATTTCACATTATGTCACAATACTTATGGCTATTCTCTCTTATTTTACAAGGTTTACATAAGGGGGGAGAATGCCGGCAGCTGGAATTCTGGGATGGAAAAGGAGCAAATATTAGAGACCTATTCTGCACAACTCCAAAAGTCCTGAAACTCCACGGAACACCTTATAATAAATAATGAAAAATTCTCGCCAAAGATGAAGACCAGGGGCCCACACCCTGCTCACGAGGGTGGGGGGCGCGCCCCCTACCTCGTGGGCCCCCTGGTGTCTCTCCGATAACCATCTTCTCCTATATGAAGTCTTTCGTCGAGAAAAAAAAAGAGGCAACCTTTCGGGACGAAAATCCGGCGCCACGAGGCGGAACCTTGGCGGGTCCAATCTAGAGCTCCGGCAGAGCTGTTCTGCCGGGGAAACTTCCCTCCCGGAGGGGGAAATCATCGCCATCGTCATCACCAACGCTCCTCTCATCGGGAGGGGGCAATCTCCATCAACATCTTCATCAGCACCATCTCATCTCAAAACCCTAGTTCATCTCTTGTATCCGATTCTTGTCTTCAAGTCCGGGATTGGTGCTAGTAGGTTGCTAGTAGTGTTAATTACTCCTTGTAGTTGATGCTAGTTGGTTTAATTGGTGGAAGATCATATGTTCTGATTCTATATGCATATTAATACCCCTCTGATTATGAACATGTTTATGCTTTGTGAGTAGTTATTTTTTGTTCCTGAGGACAGGGGAGAAGTCTTGCTATTAGTAGTCATGTGAATTTGGTATTCGTTCGATATTTTGATGAGATGCATGTTGTCTAGCCTCTAGTGGTGTTATGTGAACGTCGACTACATAACACTTCACCATTATTTGGGACTAGAGGAAGGCATTGGGAAGTAATAAGTAGATGATGGGTTGCTAGAGTGACAGAAGCTTACCCTAGTTTATGCGTTGCTTCATAAGGGGCTGATTTGGATCCATATGTTTCATGCTATGGTTAGGTTTACCTTAATACTTTTGTTGTAGTTGCGGATGCTTGCAATAGAGGTTAATCATAAGTGGGATGCTTGTTCAAGTAAGAACAGCACCCAAGCACCGGTCCACCCACATGTCAAATTATCAAAGTACCGAACGTGAATCATATTAACGTGATGAAAACTAGCTTGACGATATTCCCATGTGTCCTCGAGAGCGCTTTCCCTTATATAAGAGTTTGTCCAGTCTTGTCCTTTGCTACAAAAAGGATTGGGACACCTTACTCCACTTTATTTACTTTTGTTACTTGTTGCTCATTACAAATTATCTTATCACAAAACTATCTGTTACCACTTATTTCAGTACTTGCAAAGAATACCTTGCTGAAAACCGATTTCCTTCTGCTCCTCGTTGGGTTCGACACTCTTACTTATTGAAAGGACTACGATAGATCCCCTATACTTGTGGCTCATCAGGGGGCTAGGGTTACACAGAGTCGGTTACAAGAGAGGAGATCTACATATCCGAATTGCGAAGCTTGCCTTCCACGCAAAGGAGAGTCCCACCCAGACACGGGATGAAGTCTTCAATCTTGTATCTTCATAGTCCAATAGACCGGCCAAAGGATATAGTCCGTCTGTCCGGGGACCCCCTAATCCAGGACTCCCTCAGTCACTACGAAGAACTTGAAAGATCAAAGAACCATGATTTTTCCCTCAACTACGAGGGGAGGTAGGAACTATCATCTAGCTCTGCACTTGATGCACCTTCTGTTTTGAGTAAACTTGCGACACCTACACCTGTTATTCATTCTGATATGTCGCATGTTATTGATGATGCCACTTCTACTTTGCATGATACTTATGATGAAACTACTTCTATGCTTGATAATACTGTGCCATTAGGTGAATTTCTTGATGAACAACTGGCTAGGGTTAGAGAGAATGAAATTATTGAAACTGATAATATTGATGAAAGTGATGATGAAGATTCCCCCCCCTAGATATGAATTGCCTGTTGTGCCTGAGGGTTATGTTATGGATGAAGAAACTGCTAGAGACTTTCTTGCTTGCAATGATAGATCTGATCTTAAGAAATTATTAGCTAAGCTTAAATAAAACTCTTTGAATGCTAGAATGAAATATGACCCTGCTTTTGCTACTTCACCTATCTTTATTACTGATAAGAATTATGATTTCTCTGTCGATCCTAAGTTGATTACTTTGGTTGAATCTGATCCTTTTTATGGCTATGAATCTGAAACTGCTGTGGCACATCTTACTAAATTAAATGATATAGCCATCCTGTTTACTCATGATGAGAAAACTCGCTATTACTTTATCCTTAAGTTGTTTCCGTTCTCATTAAAGGGTGATGCTAAAACCTGGTTTAATTCTCTTGATCCTGGTTGTGTGCGTAGTCCCCAGGATATGATTTATTACTTCTCTACTAAATATTTCCCCGCTCATAAGAAACAAGCTGCCTTAAGGGAAATATGTAATTTTGTGCAAATTGAAGAAGAGAGTCTCCCACAAGCTTGGGGGGGCTTCTCCAATTACTTAATGCTTTGCATGATCATCCTCTCAAGAAAAATGAAATATTTGATATCTTTTATAATGGACTAACCGAAGCTTCTGGAGACTACCTGGATAGTTGTGTTGGTTGTGTTTTTAGGGAAAGAACTGTTGATCAAGCTGAATTGCTATTGAATAATATGTTGATTAATGAAAATGATTGGACATTTCCTGAACCAACTCCTAAGCCAACTCCGAAGAAAAGGGGTATTCTATTTCTCAACCCTGAAGATATGCAAGAGGCAAACAAATCAATGAAAGAAAAATGTATTAAAGCTGAAGATGTTAAGAATTTACCACATATTGAAGAAATACATGGTCTTGATAACCCGACACAGGTAGTAAAGGTAAATTCTCTCTATAGATTTGATAAATGTGAAATCCCATCTACTAAGTTTGCTAGCCAATGCTTAGATGAGTTTGATGACTTTATGGTTAGGCAAGAAGACTTCAATGCTTATGTTGGTAGACAATTGAAACACAATGCTTATATGATTGAACACTTGAGTGATTATATGTTTAGAGTTAAAGGTGAACTTAAACTCATTAGTAAACACTAGTCGCCAACCCGTGCACTTGCACGGGCTAGCTATGTTGGGGAACGTAGCAATAATTCAAAAAATTCCTACGTGTCACCAAGATCAATCTAGGAGATACTAACAACGAGAGAGAGGGAGTGCATCTTCATACCCTTGAAGACCGCTAAGAGAAAGCGTTACAAGAACGCGGTTGGTGGAGTCGTACACGCAGCGATTCAGTTCGCGGTCGATTCTGATCTAAGCGCCGAACAACGGCGCCTCCGCGTTCAACACATGTACAGCCCGGGGACGTCTCCTCCTTCTTGATCCAGCAAGGGGAGAGGAGAAGTTGAGGGAGAACTCCGACAGCACGACAGCGTGGTGGTGATGGAGCTCGTGGTTCTCCGGCAGGGCTTCGCCAAGTGCTACGGAGGAGGAGGAGGTGTAGGAGAGGGGGAGGGGCTGCGCCAGGGGAAGGTTTGTGGCTGCCCTCTCTCTCCCTCACTATATATAGGGGGAAGGGGGGGTGGAGGAGGCGCCCTAGGGTTCCCTAGGGGAGGGGCGGCGGCCACAGGGGAAACCCTAGATGGGTTTGGGCGCCCCCACCCCTAGGAAACTTGCCCCCCAAGCCGGGAGGGGTGGCTGCCCTAGGGGAGACGCCCCCACCTCTCCAGGTTACGTGAGATGGGGTGGGAGGGGCGCTCAGCCCCTTAGTGAGCTGATGTTCCCCCTCCCCTTGGCCCATAAGGCCCCCCAACGCTTGCCGGGGCCTCCGAAACCCCTTTCGAACACGCTGGTTGTCACCTGGTACCTCCGGAACAATTCCGGACCCCAATACCCTTCGCCCAATATATAGATCTTCACCTCCGGACCATTCCGGAACTCCTCGTCACGTCCGGGATCTCATTCGGGACTCCGAACAACCTTCAGTAACCACATACTATTTCCCATAACAACTCTAGTGTCACCAAACCTTAAGTGTGTAGACCCTACGGGTTCGGGAACCATGCAGACATGACCGGGACATCTCCCCGGCTAATAACCAATAGCGGGATCTGGATACCCATATTGGCTCCCACATGTTCCACGATGATCTCATCGGATGAACCACGATGTCGGGGATTCAATCAATCCCGTATACAATTCCCTTTGTCAATCGGTATGTTACTTGCCCGAGATTTGATCGTCGATATCCCAATACCTCGTTCAATCTCATCACCGGCAAGTCACTTTACTCGTTCCGTAACGCATGATCCCATGGCTAAGTCCTTATTCACATTGAGCTCATTATGATGATGCATTACCGAGTGGGCCTAGAGATACCTCTTCGTCATACGGAGTGACAAATCCCAGTCTCGATTCGTGCCAACCCAACAGACACTTTCGGAGATACCTGCAGTGCACCTTTATAGCCACCCAGTTACGTTGTGATGTTTGGTACACCCAAAGCATTCCTACAGTATCCGGGAGTTGCACAATCTCATGGTCTAAGGAAATGATACTTGACATTAGAAAAGCTTTAGCAAACGAACTACACAATCTTGTGCTACGCTTAAGATTGGGTCTTGTCCATCACATCATTCTCTTAATGATGTGATCCCGTTATCAATGACATCCAATGTCCATGGCCAGGAAACCATTACCATCTATTGATCAACGAGCTAGTTAACTAGAGGCTTACTAGGGACATATTATGATCAATGTATTCACACATGTATTACGGTTTCCTTTTAATACAATTATAGCATGAACAATAGACATTTATCATGAACAAGGAAATATAATAATAAACATTTCATTATTGCCTCTAGGGCATATTTCCAACAGTCTCCCACTTGCACTAGAGTCAATGATCTAGTTCACATCGTTATGTGATTAACACTCATAGTTCACATCGCCATGTGACTAACACCCGAAGAGTTTACTAGAGTCAATAATCTAGTTCACATCACCATGTGATTAACACCCAAGAGTTTACTAGACTTAATAACCTAGTTCACATCACCATGTGATTAACACTCAATGAGTTCTAGGGTTTGGTCATGTTATGCTTACGAGAGAAGTGTTAGTCAATGGGTCTGCAACATTCAGATCCGTGTGTTCTTTGCAAATCTCGATTTCATATTGTAGATGTTGCTACTATGCTCCACTTGGAGCTATTACAAATGGTTGCTCCACTATACGTATCCGGTTTTCTACTCAGAGTAATCCGGATAGGTGTTAAAGCTTGCATCGATGTAACCCTTTACGCCGAACTCTTGATCACCTCCATAACCGAGAAACATTTCCTTATTCCTAAGGACAATATTGACCGCTATCCAATGATCCACTCCTAGATCACTCTTGTACCCTCTTGCCAGACACGTGGCAAGGCACATCGCGGTACACAACATGGCATATCGTATAGAGCCTATGGCTAAGGCATAGGGGACGCCTTTCGTCCTTTCTCTTTCGTCTGTCGTGCTCGAGCTTCAAGTCTTAACTTCACACCTCACAACTCAGGCAAGAACTCCTTTGACTAATCCATCTTGAACTCCTTCAAGATCATGTCAATGTGTGTGCTCTGTGAAAGTCTTATCAGGCGTATTGATCTATCTCTATAGATTTTGATATCCAACATGTAAGCAGTTCTACATAGGTCTTCCTTTGAAAAACTCCATTCAAACAACCATTTATGCTTTATAGAAATTCTACATCATTTCCGATCAAGAATATGTCATCCATATATACCTATCAGAAATGTTGTAGTGCTCCCACTCACTTCCTTGCAAATACAAGTTTCTTGCAAACTTTGTATAAACCCAAATGCTTTGATCGCCTCATCAAAGCGTATGTTCCAACTCCGAGATGCTTGCTCCAGTCCATAGAAGGATCGCTGGAGTTTGCATACCTTTTAGCATCCATAGGATTGACAAAAACCTTTTGGTTGTATCACATACAACCTTTCCTCACGGAAAACATCAAGGAAACTTTGTTTTAACATCCATCAGCCTGATTTTGTAAATGAAAATGTAGCAAGTGCTAACATAGTTCTAACAGACTTTAGCATCGCTATGATTGAGAGAGTCTCATCATAGTCAACTCCTTGAACTTTTCGGAAACTTCTTTGAGTCAAGTCGAGCTTCAAAAATGGTGACATTACCATCAGCGTCTGTCTTCTTCTTAAAGATCCATTTATTCTTAATAGCTTGCCATTCATCGGGCAAGTCCACCAAAGTCCATACTTTGTTCTCGTACATGGATCCTATATCGGATTTCATGGCTTCTAGCCATTTGTTGGAATCCGGGCCCACCATCGCTTCTTCATAGCTCATAGGTTCATCGTTGTCCAACAACATGAGCTTTAAGACAGGGTTACCACTGAAAAGTTGTACACACCCTTGTCGACCTACGAGGTTCGATAGTAATTTGATCTGAAGTTCATGATCATCATCATTAGCTTTCTCTTCAACTGTCATAGTTGCCACAGAAACATCTTTCTGTGCTGCACTACTCTCTGGTTGAAGTGAAAGTTCAACAACCTCATCAAGTTCTATCTTCCTCCCACCCAATTCTTTTGAGAGAAACACTTTCTCGAGAAAGGACCTGTTCTTAGCGACAAACACTTTGCCCTCAGATCTGAGATAGAAGGTATACCCAATCGTCTTGTTCGGGCATTCTATGAAGATACAATTTTCCGCTTTGGGTTCGATCTTTTCTGACCAAAGCCTATCGACATAAGCATCGTAGCCCCAAACCTTAAGAAACAACAACTTTGGTTTCTTGCCAAACCATAGTTTATACTTAATGTAATTGTGTTTAATGCATAATCCCCAAAAAATAGCGGTAGATTGGTAAGAGACATCATACACCATATCCAATAAGGTTCGATTATGACATTCAGACACACCATCATGCTATGGTGGTCAAGGCGGCGTCAACTGTGAAACGATTCCACCTTGTCTTTAGTGATTGCCAAACTCATAACTTAGATACTTTCCCTTTGATCAGATCAAAGGAACTTGATCTTCTTGTTACGATGATTCTCAACTTAAATCTGAAATTGCTTGAACTTTTCAAACATTTCATACTTATGCTTCATTAAGTAAATATACCCATATCTACTCAATTCACCGGTGAAGGTGAGAAAATAACAATATCCACCGCGCGCGTGAACACTCATCGGACCGCACACATCAGCAGAAATCCATTAAGGAATGCAGTTTTGACATCCATTTACCAGATTTCACAAAATGTGGCAACTGCTAACATGATTCGGATAGACTTTGAAGCATCGATACGAGTGAGAAAATCTCATCATAGTCAACTCCTTGAATTTGTTGAAAACATTTTGTGACAATTCGAGCTTTGTAGATAGTAACAATACTATCAGCGTCCGTCTTCCTCTTGAAGATCCATTTATTCTCAATGACTCACTAATCACCGGGCAAGTCAATCAAAGTCCATACTTTGTTCTCATACATGGATCCCATCTCAGATTTCATGGCCTCAAGCCATTTTGCAGAATCTGGGCTCATCATCGCTTCCTCATAGTTCTTAGGTTCGTCATGGTCTAGTAACATGACTTCCAGAAAGGATTACTGTACCACTCTGGTGCGGACCATACTCTGGTTGACCTACAGGTTCGTTAATGACTTGATCTGAAGTTTCATGATCATTGATACGTCTCCAGTGTATCTACTTTTCCAAATACTTTTGCCCTTGTTTTGGACTCTAACTTGCACGATTTGAATGGAACTAACCCGGACTGATGCTATTTTCAGCAGAATTGCCATGGTGTTATTTTTGTGCAGAAATAAAAGTTCTTGGAATGACCTGAAAATCAACGGAGATTTTTTTTGGAATATATAAAAAATACTGGCAAAAGAATCAAGGCCAGGGGGCCCACACCCTGTCCACGAGGGTGGGGGCGCGCCTACCCCCCTGGGCGCGCCTCCTGGTGCTCCTCCGACCTCAACTCCAACTCTATATATTCGTGTTCGGGGAGAAAAAAATCAGGGAGAAGGATTCATCGCGTTTTACAATACGGAGCCGCCGCCAAGCCCTAAACTCTCTCGGGAGGGCTGATCTGGAGTCCGTTCGGGGCTCCGGAGAGGGGAATCCGTCGCCATCATCATCATCAACCTTCCTCCATCAACAATTTCATGATGCTCATCGCTGTGCATAAGTAATTCCATCGTAGGCTTGCTGGACGGTGATGGGTTGGATGAGATTTATCATGTAATCGAGTTAGTTTTGTTAGAGTTTTATCCCTAGTATCCACTATGTTCTGAGATTGATGTTGCTATGACTTTGCTATGCTTAATGCTTGTCACTAGGGCCCGAGTGCCATGATTTCAGATCAGAACCTATTATGTTTCCATGAATATATGTGAGTTCATGATCCTATCTTGCAAGTCTATAGTCACCTATTATGTGTTATGACCCGTTAACCCCTAAGTGACAATAATCGGGATACTTACTGGTGATGACCGTAGTTTGAGGAGTTCATGTATTCACTATGTGTTAATGATTTGGTCCGGTACTCTATTAAAAGGAGGCCCTAATATCCCTTAGTTTCCAATAGGACCCCGCTGCCACGGGAGGGTAGGACAAAAGATGTCATGCAAGTTCTTTTCCATAAGCACGTATGACTATATTCGGAATACATGCCTACGTTACATTGATGAACTGGAGCTAGTTCTGTGTCACCCTATGTTATAACTATTGCATGAGGAATCGCATCCGACATAATTATCCATCACTGACCCATTGCCTACGAGCTTTTCACATATTGTTCTTCGCTTATTTACTTTTCCGTTGCTACTGTTACAATCACTATAAAACCAAAACTACTACTTTTGCTACCGTTACCGCTACTATCATATTACTTTGCTGCAGATATTAAGTATCCAGGTGTGGTTGAATTGACAACTCAGCCGCTAGTACTTGAGAATATTCTTTGGATCCCCTTGTGTCGAATCAATAAATTTGGGTTGAATACTCTACCCTCGAAAACTGTTGCGATCCCCTATACTTGTGGGTTATCAAGACTATTTTCTGGCGCTGTTGCCGGGGAGCATAGCTCTATTCTTTGAGTCACTAGGGATTTGTATCTGCTGGTCACTGTCGGTATCAAAACTGGCGGATCTCGGGTAGGGGGTCCCGAACTGTGCGTCTAAGGCGGATGGTAACAGGAGGTGGGGGACACAATGTTTACCCAGGTTCGGGCCCTCTCGGTGGAGGTAATACCCTATTTCTTGCTTGATTGATCTTGATGATATGAGTATTACAAGAGTTGATCTACCACGAGATCGTAGAGGCTAAACCCTAGAAGCTAGCCTATGATTATGATTGTTGTTGTCCTACGGACTAAACCCTCCGGTTTATATAGACACCGGAGGGGGCTAGGGTTACACAGAGTCGGTTACAAGGGAGGAGATCTACCTATCCGAATTTCCAAGCTTGCCTTCCACGCAAATGAGAGTCCCACTCGGACAAGGGACGAAGTCTTCAATCTTGTATCTTCATAGTCCAACAGTCCGGCCGAAGGATATAGTCTGGCTTTCCGGGGACCCCCTAATCCAGGACTCCCTCAGTAGCCCCTGAACTAGGCTTCAATGACGATGAGTCCAGCGCGCAGATCGTCTTCGACATTGCAAGGCGGGTTCTTCTCCAAATTCCGAATACCTGTCGAGTAGTGTTCGGCTTCCCATGAATGTTGCACTCCTTGGCTTCTAGGCCTAATAATGGCTATCCTCCACGTGTTGAGAGAATGCGAGAAGTCGGGGCATTTTTACACTTGCCACCCTAACCATGCGAGTAAATCGTCTATTTAAAGAGACGGGGATCCTCAGATCCAGATCACACCATCCTCCTACAGCGAGTATCCATCGGAGCGCGCCCGAAAAAAGTCCATCCCATCATGGCCGGCCATCGCAGCTCCTCCTCTCGCTCTCGTAGCCCTAAGTCAAGCGATTGGAAGAAGTGTTCCATCCCCCATAGACAATTAGTAGAGTTATAGACCCAGGGGTTTCTCCCTCCAGCGTATATGGTCCCCGTTCGAGCCGGACTCACCACTTACAACAGCGGGGAGCAAGCGGAGAGCTTTCCCAAACCATCCATGGGGGAGCGGGTATGCCTTGTCCCTTATTAAGGGGGCTTGGATTTCCAATCCATCCGTTCCTTTGCGGGCTCCTGGAGTTCTACGGCCTCCAGCTACATAACTTTACTCCCGCCTCCATATTACACATCGCTGGCTACGTCGCCTTTTGCGAGCTGTTTTTGGGCTGCGAAGCTCATTTCGAGCTATGGAAGAGGCTATTCTGCCTTGTACCCCGTACACAGGAGGGGTCAATATATCAAGTGGGCGGAGCCGAGATATGGCGCATCGCCGGGACCGAATACCTGTCCGGTACTCCGAAGAAGACATCCGAAGACTGGCCTTCGGAGTGGTTTTATATGGAGGACGTCCCCCTTCCGGACCCTATTCGGATGGGCCTTCCTGAGTTCAATAACACCCCTTTGAATAAACGCCACAGCTGGTGCCCTCGGAGCCCCCAGGAGGAAGATAACATAGAGGTCCTTTACCTGATGGGCCGGATAAAAACGCTGGCCAAATCAGGATTGACAATAATCGAGGTTATGTCAATATGTATAATGCGGGGGTGCAGCCACTTCAATATCGGGGACAACCCATGTGGCACTTTAATGGAGAAGACGATGCCACCCGCTGCGGTCGTAAGGGACCGAACTCCGTTGCTCTCTAGCGAAAATACTGTCCGATTTATATAAAGGAGAGGAAGAGGAGTTCATCCGCATTAAGCCACGGGATGGATTCTCCATGTACAACCCCCCAAACTGGGCGAGCTGCTACTTTCCACTCCAGACCTTCCCGCATTCTTCGCCATAAGTATTTAACTTGCTATTTCATAGCAGGAACTGCAAAAAGCTGTGAGGGAGGTCCACAACCCGTCTCCACAACCAGAGGACCCTGACCGGGCCCTCGACCCCGGACTCGAAGAAGATCCAGACACATTTGTGGAGCTCATCGACATGAAATTCTATCAGTTAAGCTGCAACGGTGCCTTGGTGGCCATCATAGTCGATTATCCTAGACTGCTCCCTGCATCGCATGTAAGTAAAATCGGAGTCCCAACTTCCGAGAAGGATCCCCTTTTTTCGCACTTCACCTACTGCACACATATGGTGTCTCACAGGGAAGGCCCTCGGGACGCCATGCCGAACCCACAGTGACTCACCAACAAGGGGCACCGAAGCCGGGTAGGCTTAAAAGGAAGGCGGTCAGGACTGAGACGCCGTCGCAAAGGTATGAAAAAGAACCCCGCTCCGTGGTTGTCATCTTTTAAAATATAATAATGTCCATGGTTCCTGGCAGGAAAAATGCTCCCCGGACCATATCCGGAGAGCCTGCTGGCTAAGCCTCCACCAGCCGGGCTCCAGAGCCGGACTTAGAGGAAGATGCTAACGTGGGGCCAACACTGGATGTTCCTCCTACAGAGGATGCGGATAGGCTATCCTCTATGAATTCCAAAGTGGAGAGTGCCATGAAACACAGGCATCGCCGGGCCATACTCCGTGACGCTTGTTTCTCTCAAGAGGCGTTCGATGCCTTCAACTCAGGAGACGCGTACATCCGAGCTGCTCAAAATGGTCTTGCCCGAGCCATGGACCAGTATGTAAAGGATATACGGGTAAGAAAATCTAATAATTATGTATATCAGTAGCCCCTGAGACTTGAAACAGTTGGCACAACTGATTTAAGGATCATTTTTTGTGTAGGTTCTTACGGAGAAGAATACCCAGTTGTCTCAAGAGCTGGAGGAGTGCAAAGCCCAGCTACGGGCCGTAGTTGCCGCAATGAAGGAGTCCGAAAAGGCCCCATCTGGTAACACTTGTTTCTATCTAAAAGAATGACATGTACCAGTTAGTATTCGGCATGCATGCAAATCTAACAATAGATTCTGCAGATGATCCCGGAGTGAATCCGGAGGTCGTGCGAGGGGACGAGCAACATGCTCAACGATAGCTAAAGGATGGCGAGCGCGTGCTTACGTAGGTTAGGCGGGAGAAAAATGATCTCCAGGCTGCCAATACCCGGCTGGGCGTTGAACTGAAGGATGTTCGGGCCTAGCTTGCTGACTCCGTAAAGGAGAATAAGAGGCTCCGACACGGCATTTTTAGTAAGTGCTTGAACGAACTTTTATATAGTTCGGCGAAGAAACCGGCTAACAGAGTTATATATGTAGGTATGCTGACGGGTCATCCCGCAGAGGAGATGCCCGGGTCTATGGGTGATCTTCTGCTAGAGCTCTCACAACTGCATGAACAAGTTCGGCAGGTGATGCAGGGCATAGCCCAAGCCTTGTGGCCATCCGCCTCCCTGCCAGGAGGCATGGGGGAGCTTGTGGAGATGCTCAAGGGAGCGCGGCGGCGCTTCCGATTATGGAAGGTATCAGCCTGCCGACAAGGTGCAAGGGAAGCCTGGGCCATGATGAAGACGTGATATACCAAGGCTGACCCGAACCACATGGCCGAGGTCGGACCTGTGGGGTCTGATGGGAAAGAGATCCCCGTCAGTTTGGTGTATGACTAGGTGAAATTAGCCACAAAGTATTCCCAACAGGATTGTAGGCTAGATAGCCTGTTGGATGGTATAGAAGAAGAACTTAGTCAGTCTAAGTGACCGTGTACTTCAAGTGACATATATTGTCCCTAGCCGGATTGTAAATCATTTGTCATGGCGGACCTTTCCGCTTCGACCTCCAGACCCGACAGTCCGGAGTGTATCCGAATACCTGCTCAGCTATGTAAAAACCAGGGTACACGTGGAAACCAGGCGTAAGGGTCATAAGTGCTTGAAAAGACAAGTACCCAACTAGCTATGTTATATTACATGGATAGTAAGAAACATCTTCCAGGGAGAATAGTTTCGTTAAGGGTTCCTTTCCCTGGGTACGCATGCATTAATGTGCATGTCCGAACTGCAAAAAGAGACGCAGGATATAAACATCTGGGGGCATGTATTACAATAAATAAAAGTCATCTTTTGTTCACCGACCGAATCAACTACTCAACTAGCATGACTCTAATATCACCATCTCCATATCTCAAAACAGTTATCAAGTATCAAACTTCTCATAGTATTCAACACACTCATAAGAGAATTTTATTATTAATCTTGTATACCTGGCATATTAGGACTATTTAAGCAAATTGCCATGCTATTTAAGAATCTCAAAATAATCTAAGTGAAGCATGAGAGATCAATAGTTTCTATAAAACAAATCCACCACCGTGCTCTAAAAGATATAAGTGAAGCACTAGAGGAAAACTATATAACTCAAAAGATATAAGTGAAGCACATAGAGTATTCTAATAATTTCTGAATCATGTGCGTGTCTCTCAAAAGGTGTGTACAGCAAGGTTGATTGTGGTAAACTAACAAATAAATACTCAAATCATACAAGACGCTCCAAGCAAAACACATATCATGTGGTGAATAAAAATATAGCTCCAAGTAAAGTTACCGATAGAAGTAGACGAAAGAGGGGATGCCTTCCGGGGCATCCCCAAGCTTTGGCTTTTAGGTGTCCTTAGATGATCTTGGGGGTTACATGGGCATGCCCAAGCTTAGGCTCCTGCCACTCCTTGTTCCATAATCCATCAAATCTTTAACCAAAACTTGAAAACTTCACAACACAAAACTTAAAGTAGAAAATCTCGTGAGCTCCGTTAGCGAAAGAAAACAAAAGACCACTTCAAGGTACTGTAATGAACTCATTCTTTATTTATATTGATGTTAAAACTACTGTATTCCAACTTCTCTATGGTTTATAAACTATTTTACTAGCCATAGATTCATCAAAATAAACAAACAACACACGAAAAACAGAATCTGTCAAAAACAGAACAGTCTGTAGTAATCTGTAGCTAGCGCAAGATCTGGAACCCCAAAATTCTAAAATAAATTTCTGGACGTGAGGAATTTATATATTAATCATCTTCAAAAAGAATTAACTAAATATAACTTTCCAAATAAAAATGGCAGCAGTTCTTGTGAGCGCTAAAGTTTCTGTTTTTTTACAGCAGGATTAACAAGACTTTCCCCAAATCTTCCCAACGGTTCTACTTGGCACAAACACTAATTAAACACAAAAAACACAACCAAAACAGAGGCTAGATAAATTATTTATTACTAAACAGGAGAAAAAAAAAGCAAGGAATACAAATAAAATTGGGTTGCCTCCCAACAAGCGCTATCGGTTAACGTCCCTAGCTAGGCATAAAAAGCAAAGATAGCTCTAGGTATTGCCATAATAGTAAGATAGATCATTAAAACTCATTTCATATTCTCTATGTTCGGCAGAAAGTTTTCTTTGAGGCAAGCAAAAGTAATCAAAAGGGATAAATTTAATGGGACAAAAGTCCCCAAGATCAACTTTGGGAGGTATATATTCCTCCTTTGGCCCTTCGTATTGCACAACCAATTCATCATTATAAGCATTCTTTTGACAGAACTTTGTGAGCCTATACTCAAGAGAATATCCTAGTTCATTAATTCGAATGGCCAAATCATCATTAAGTTCAGAAATTCTATCAACTAAAACATTTGTAGGAACCCTTTTTCTAAGATTTTCATGGAAAGCAACATATCTAGAGATTGAAAATGCATTATTTCTTCTTGATCAAAAAGGATAGCCTCTATGGGAGGACGGCAAGCGTCCACCCTATTATGCACAAAGATCTCTTTGGCCTCTTTTATTATGAATCTAAACTCATGAGCCAAAAACATAGTAGCAGCACGCTTAACAGAAGAATGCTCAATATTAGAAAATTCTAGGAAAAATACTTTGTATACAAGGGTGCATGTGCATGAATTGTCTCTCAAGTTCAACTACAAGCATGGCAATAGCGTCCGCAAGGCTACTAGTTATATGAAGGATAGAACTACCCATAGAAGGTAAAGCATCGGCACAAGTAAAGAAATCTTGGATAACTCCTTTTCCAATAATATTTACACTACCAATACGGATTTTTTTATATGTAAGATAGGGGGTTATTCAGCAGGAGCATCAAAAATTTTCATGATATTATTATTGTCCATATCGACAATAATTTCCCCAATTTCAAACATAACGGCAGAAAGTGCAAAAGGCAAAAAGAGGCAAATAGAGAAAGAGAGGGAGGATAGAGAGAGAGAGGGCGAATAAAACGACAAGGGTGAAGTGGGGGAGAGGAAAACGAGAGGCAAATGGCAAATAATGTAATGCGGGAGATAAGGGTTTGTGATGGGTACTTGGTATGTTGACTTTTGCATAGACCTCCCCGGCAACGGTGCCAGAAATCCTTCTTGCTACCTCTTGAGCACTTGCTTTGGTTTTCCCTTGAAGAGGAAAGGGTGGTTCAGCAAAGTAGCGTAAGTATTTCCCTCAGTTTTGAGAACCAAGGTATCAATCCAGTAGGAGGCTACGCGCGAGTCCCTCACACCTACACAAAACAAATAAATCCTCGCAACCAATGCGATAAGGGGTTGTCAATCCCTACACGGTCACTTAAGAGAGTGAGATCTGAAAGATATGATAAGATAATATTTTTGGTATTTTTATGATAAATATGCAAAGTAAAATAAAAGCAATGAAAATAACTAAGTATTTGAAGATTAATATGATGAAGATAGACCCGGGGGCCATAGGGTTCACTAGTGGCTTCTCTCGAGGGCATAAGTATTCACGGTGGGTAAACCAATTACCATTGAGCAATTGACAGAATTGAGCATAGTTATGAGAATATCTAGGTATGATCATGTATATAGGCATCACGTCCAAGATAAGTAGACCGACTCATGCATGCATTTACTACTATTACTCCACACATCAACCGCTATCCAGCATGCATCTAGAGTATTAAGTTCAAGAGAACAGAGTAACGCTTTAAGCAAGATGACATGATGTAGAGGGATAAACTCATGAAATATGATGAAAACCCCATCTTGTTATCCTCGATGGCAACAATACAATACGTGCCTTGCTGCCCCTACTGTCACTGGGAAAGGACACCGCAAGATTGAACCCAAAGCTAAGCACTTCTACCATTGCAAGAAAGATCAATCTAGTAGGCCAAACCAAACTAATAATTCGAAGAGACTTGCAAAGATAACCAATCATACATAAAAGAATTCAGAGAAGATTCAAATATTGTTCATAGATAAACTTGATCATAAACCCACAATTCATGGTCTCAACAAACACACCGCAAAAGAAGATTACATCGAATAGATCTCCACAAGAGAGGGGGAGAACTTTGTATTGAGATCCAAAAGGAGAGAAGAAGCCATCTAGCTAATAACTATGGACCCGTAGGTCTGAGGTAAACTACTCACACTTCATCGGAGAGGCTATGGTGTTGATGTAGAAGCCCTCCGTGATCGATGCCCCCTCCGACGGAGCTCCGGAACAGGCCCCAAGATGGGATCTCGTGGATACAGAAAGTTACGTCAGTGGAATTAGGGTTTTGGCTCCGTATCTGATCGTTTGGGGGTATGTAGGTATATATAGGAGGAAGAAGTACGTCGGTGCAGCAACAGGGGGCCCACGATGGTGGAGGGCGCGCCTGGGGGGGGGGGGGGGGTAGGCGCGCCCCCTACCTCGTGGACTCCCTGTTGGTTGCTTGACGTAGGGTCCAAGTCTCATGGATCATGTTCGGTGAGAAAATCACGTCCCCGAAGGTTTCATTCCGTTTGGACTCCGTTTGATATTCCTTTTCTTCGAAACCCTAAAATAGGCAAAAAACAGCAATTCTGGGCTGGGCCTCCGGTTAGTAGGTTAGTCCCAAAAATAATATAGAAGTGTATAATAAAGCCCAATAATGTCCAAAACAGTAGATAATATAGCATGGAGCAATCAAAAATTATAGATACGTTGGAGACGTATCACCTCCTCGACGCGGCCAACACGCAGCAGGACCGCCTCAACTAGCTCGCCAAACCTGCGAGATCCATCTCGCGCCACACCGACGACCCCAAGCAGAACACAACATCTTCGCCACCCGACTAAGCTCATTCCGGCCGAACCCGGACCCGGCGCAACCGTGCTCCGGAGACTACAGGCGGCTTGGCGGACGAGCCGGTCATGGAAGATCTGCGCCGAGCTGACCCTGCCCCACAACCCGGCCATCGTCCGGCTTCGGCTGACCTCCCCCCCCCCATGGCACTGTTGCCAGCCGGCTATGCCCGCGCGCCATCGATGATACCGACGCTCGCCATCGCCTCGACCAACTCGCCCTTTCCCTGGAGCTGGAGGAGAACAACACCGTCGGGCCGGCTTGTTTCGGCCCACGCATCCGTGATGAGCCCTTTCACAAAGCGTTCACACTTCCCCACGACACCCCCAAGTACAACAGCACCATCAAGACGGAGGACTGGCTCATTGACTACACCACCGCCATCGGTATCACGGGCGGCAATCGCTGCCTCGTCGTACGCTACGCCCTGCTCATGCTTGAGGGCTCGGTCCGCACGTGGCTGAACAGCCTGCCGTCTGGCAGCATCAACACATGGGTCGACTTCGAGCAGGCTTTTATACGCAACTTCACCGGCACCTAGAAGCGTCCTGGCTGCCCTAGCCAGCTCGCCATGTGCGTGCAGGGGCCGACGGAGACCGTCCACGAGTACCTCGCATGCTGGACCGAGCTCCTGTACAGCTGCGAGGGCGTCCACGAGGTTCAAGCAATCTAGTATTTCGTCAACGGCTGCCGGGATGGCACCCTCCTCAAGCACAAGCTCTTGCGCTCCGATCTGTCCACCATGGCCGCGGTCATGGTGATGGCGGACAAGTACGCCAACAACGACTCCACCATTAAGATCCAGGTGACGCTGGACGAAGCCGGCAAGGCAAAGCCGGTTCCCCCTCCCAAGTCGGCCGGCGAGAACAAACGCTAACAGAACAACCAACAAAACAACAAGCGCAAAGCCGACCACCCGGCTCAGCGCTGCGATGATAACCCACAAGTATAGGGGATCACAACAGTTTTTGAGGGTAGAGTATTCAACCTAAATTTATTGATTCGACACAAGGGGAGCCAAAGAATATTCTCAAGTACTAACAGTTGAGTTGTTGATTCAACCGCACCTGAAAGACTTAATATCTACAGCAAAGTATTTATTAGCAAAGCAATATGGAAGTAACGGTAATGGTGGCAAAAGTAGTAGTAATAGTTTTGTAGTAATTGTAATAATTATGTCGGATGCGATTCCTCATGCAACAGTTATAAAATAGGGTGACACAGAGCTAGCTCCAATTCATTAATGTAATGTAGGCATGTATTCCGAATATAGTCATACGTGCTTATGGAAAAGAACTTGCATGTCATCTTTTGTCCTACCCTTCCGTGGCAGCGGGGTCCTATTGGAAACTAAGGGATATCAAGGACTCCTTTTAATAGAGTACCGGACAAAAGCATTAACACTTAGTGAATACATGAACTCCTCAAACTACGGTCATCACCGGTAAGTATCCCGATTATTGTCACTTCGGGGTTAACGGATCATAACACATAATAGGTGACTATAGACTTGCAAGATAGGATTAAGAACTCACATATATTCATGAAAACATAATAGGTTCAGATCTGAAATCATGGCACTCGGGCCCTAGTGACAAGCATTAAGCATAGCAAAGTCATAGCAACATCAATCTCAGAACATAATGGATACTAGGGATAAAACCCTAACAAAACTAACTCGATTACATGATAAAACTCATCCAACCCATCACCATCCAGCAAGCCTGTGATGGAATTACACATGCACGGTGGTGAACATCATGAAATTGGTGATGGAGGAAGGTTGATGATGACGATGGCAACGGATTCCCCTCTCCGGAGCCCCGAACGGACTCCAGATCAGCCTTCCCGAGAGGAATTAGGGCTAGGCGGTGGCTCCGTACTGTAAAACGCGATGAATCCTTCTCTTCGATTTTTTTTCTCCCCGAACATGAATATATAGAGTTGGAGTGGAGGTCGGTGGACCACCAGGGGCCCACAAGGCAGGGGGTACGAGCGCCCTACCCTCATGGACAGGGTGTGGGCCCTCTGGCCTTGATTCTTTCGCTAGTATTTTTATATATTCCAAAAATATTCTCTGTTGATTTTCAGGTCATTCCGAGAACTTTTATTTCTCCACAAAAATAACACCATGACAATTCTGTTGAAAACAGTGCCAGTCCCGAATAGTTCCATCCAAATCATGCAAGTTAGAGTCCAAAACAAGGGCAAAAGTGTTTGGAAAAGTAGATACGTTGGAGACGTATCATGTGACAACCGCCTCATCGCGGCCGCCGAACAAGCACCTGGGGCCGAGCCGGCCGTCAAACGTCGATAAAGCGGCAAGACGACGTGGCAGCCCGTCATGAGCTTCGAGGAGATGCTCGACGCTCCCTACAAGCACCACAACGGCGTGAGGCCGTCGACGCACACACTCCCACAATGCACCATCACCAAGCGCATCATGAGGGGTGACATCCCGCCTCCTCGGGCTCCGGCTCCGGGAGCGGGGCCGCCGGCTCCGCCTCCTCTGCCTCCGCCCCCGGCTAATGGCGCGATGCGTGATGACATCTAACCCAACCAGAACGCAACCTACGTCATCTTCACCAGCCTTGGCAACGACAAACATAGCGAGCGCCTGCTTCGGCAGGAGGTGAACACCGTCATCCTGGTCAAGTCGGAGTACATGCATTGGTCAGAGCGCCCGATCACTTGGACCCGGGAAGAACACCCGGCCACCATGCCGAACCTGGGTGGCTATGCCCTCGTCCTTGGCCCCACCATTGCCCCGCCCCGGCACACATGCAAGTTCTCCCGGGTCCTCATCGATGGCGGCAATAGCATCAATATCCTCAACCGCGACACCATGACCAAGCTCGGCCTCGAGGCCAAAGACTTGGAGCCGACCCGGACGATCTTCCACGACATCGTACCCGACCTCTCTTGCTCCCCCATCGGCCAGATCCGGCTCGACGTCCTGTTCGGCACTAGCAACCATTTTCGGTGCGAGCCGCTCTGGTTCGAGATGGTGGACCTATCCAGGGCATATCATGCACTGCTGGGCCGGCCGACGCTCACCAAGTTCATGGTTGTCCCCCATTATGCCTACCTAAAGATGAAGCTGTCGGGTCCGAAGGGCCTCATCACCATCACCGGTGATTACCCCAAGTCCCAGGAGTGCGCCCAAGCCGGCGCGAAACTGGCTGAGTCACTGGTCATTGCTGAGGAGCGACGCCAGCTCAACCGGATCATTGCGTTGGCCAACGAGATACCGTCCGTGCCGGCTTCGGCTAAGGAGCCGGCCGATGAGACCAAGAAGGTCAAGCTGAACCCGCCTCGACAGTAATAGGAAGGCGAGCTCGTCAACTTCCTCCGTGAGAATAGGGATATCTTCGCATGGATCCCAAAGGACATGCTGTTGGGGAACGCAGTATTTCAAATTTTTTACTACGATCATGCAAGATCTATATAGGAGAGGCATAACAACGAGAGGGGAGAGTGTGTCTACATACCCTCGTAGACCGAAAGCGGAAGCGTTAAGTAACGCAGTTGATGTAGTCGAACGTCTTCGCGATCCAACCGATCAACTACCGAACACACGGCACCTCCGCGATCTGCACACATTCAGCTCGATGACGTCCTTCGAACTCTAGATCCAGCTAAGGCCGAGGGAGAGTTTCGTCAGCATGATGGCGTGTTGACGGTGATGATGAAGTTACCGACGTAGGGCTTCACCTAAGCACTACAACGATATGACTGAGGTGGAAATTTATGGAGGGGGGCACCGCACATGGCTAAGAGATCAACTTGTGTGTCTATGGGGTGCCCCCTCCCCCGTATATAAAGGAGTGGAGGAGGGGAGGGCCGGCCTCCTATGGCACGCCCCAAGGGGGTATTCCTACTCCTACTAGGAGTAGGTTTCCCCCCTTTCCTAGTCCAACTAGGAGGGGGAAGGAAGGGAAGAGGGAGAGAAGGAAACGGCCCCCAAAACCTACCCCAATTCGGATTGGTCCTAGGGGGGGCGTGCGCCACACCTGGCCGCCTCATCCTCTCTTCCATTAAGGCCCATTAACTCCCAAACGAATTCTCGTAACTCTCCGGTACTCCGAGAAATACCCAAAACATCCGAATATAGCCTTCCAATATATTGATATTTACTATCAACCATTTCGAGACTCCTCATCATGTCCGTGATCTCAACCGGGTCTCTGAACAACCTTCGGTACATCAAATCACATAACTCATAATACAAATCGTCATCGAACGTTAAGCGTGCGGACCCTATGGTTTCGAGAACTATGTAGACATGACCGAGACACATCTCCGGTCAATAACCAATAGCAGAACATGGATGCTCATATTGGCTCCTACATATTCTACGAAGATCTTTATCGGTCAAACCGCATAACAACATACGTTGTTCCCTTTGTCATCGGTATGTTACTTGCCCGAGATTCGATTGTCGGTATCATCATACCTAGTTCAATATCGTTACCGGCATGTCTCTTTACTCGTTCCGTAATGCAACATCCCGCAACTAACTCATTAGTCACCTCGCATGCAAGGCTTATAGTGATGTGCATTACCGAGAGGGGGCGGAGATACCTCTACGACAATCGCTGTGACAAATCTTAATCTTGATCTATGCCAACTCAACAAACACCATCGGAGACACCTGTAGAGCATCTTTATAATCACCCAGTTACATTGTGACATTTGATAGCACACAAGGTGTTCCTACGGTATTCGGGAGTTGCATAATCTCATAGTCATAGGAACATGTATAAGTCATGAAGAAAGCAATACCAACAAACTAAACGATCATAGTGCTAAGCTAACGGATGGGTCTTGTCCATCACGTCATTCTCTAATGATGTGATCTCGTTCATCAAATGACAACACATGTCTATGGCTAGGAAACTTAACCATCTTTGATCAACAAGCTAGTCAAGTAGAGGCATACTAGGGACACTGTGTTTGTCTATGTATTCACACATGTATCAAGTTTCCGGTTAATACAATTCTAGCATGAATAATATACATTTATCATGATATAAAGAAATATAAATAACAACTTTATTATTGCCTCTAGGGCATATTTCCTTCATATGCCGGGTATTCCAAGGAAGTACGCCGGGCACAAACTTCACGTTCGCAAGGACGCCAAGCCTGTCCGTCAACACCTACGTCGCTTCTCCAGAGGGAAGAGAATAACCATCGGTGAAGAAGTCGCCAAGCTCCTGGCCGCCAGCTTCATCATGGAAGTGTTCCACCCCAAGCGGCCGGCTTCATCATGGAAGTGTTCCACCCCGAGCGGCCGTCTTCATCATGGATGTGTTCCACCCCGAGTGGCTTGGGAGCCAGCACCGTCCAGTCTTCCCCAAAGTGCAACCGGCTTTGATACACGCTCCAGATTCACTTCGCCGCCTCGAACAATGTTGCCGAGTACGAAGCCCTTGTGCATGGCCTCTGGATCGCCAAGGAACTCGGCATCTGGCACATCCTGTGCTACGGCGACTCGGATCTAGTGGTGCAGCAGTGCTTCGGCGAATGGGATGATCGCGACGCCAACATGGCAAGCTACCGCTTCCTCGTTGAGCAGCTATCTGGTTTCTCCGACTGCTGTAGTTCCTCCACGTCCTGCGTGCAGAAAACGAAGACGCCGATGCGCTAGCCAAGATTGGCTCATCCCGGCTGAGGGAGTCCTGGATTAGGGGGTCTTCGGACAGCCGGACTATATCCTTTGGCCGGACTGTTGGACTATGAAGATACGAGATTGAAGACTTCGTCCCGTGTCTGGATGGGACTCTACATGGCGTGGAAGGCAAGCTAGGCAATACGGATATGTATATCTCCTCCTTTGTAACCGACCTTGTGTAACCCTAGCCCCCTCCGATGTCTATATAAACCGGAGGGTTTAGTCCGTAGGACAACATACAATCATACCATAGGCTAGCTTCTAGGGTTTAGCCTCTCTGATCTCGTGGTAGATCAACTCTTGTAATACTCATATCATCAAGAACAATCAAGCAGGACATAGGGTATTACCTCCATCACGAGGGCCCAAACCTGGGTAAACATCGTGTCCCCTGCCTCCTGTTACCATCCACCTTAGACGCACAGTTCGGGACCCCCTACCCGAGATCCGCCAGTTTTGACACCGACATTGGTGCTTTCATTGAGAGTTCCACTGTGTCGTCACCATAAGGCTTGATGGATCCTTCGATCATCGCCAGCGATGCGGTCCAGGGTGAGGCTTTCCCCCAGACAGATCTTCTTATTCGGCGGCTTCGCACCGTGGGACAATTCGCTTGGCCATCTGGAGCAGATCGAGAGCTACGCCCCTGGCCATCAGGTCAGGTTCGAGAACTTAAACTACACCACCGACATCCGCGAAGACTTGATCTTCGACGGATTCGAGCCCATGTCGGATACGCCGCACAGTCATGACGAGCATGACGTAACTCTGTCGTCGGACAGTGTTCGGGAGATCGCATCCGCAACTACTCCGGCGGCTAATCAGGAGCAAATCGTGCCGTCTGAGAGCGGAGGGATAGACCCCGCCATGGACACCGCCCTCTCAATGGCGATAGAGCCAGATACTGACTTCACCCCTTACGAGAGTCATATCGCCGAACCACTGGGTTCATCTCCGGCCACGGATTCCGAGCCGCTCACATCCGTGCCCGTCGAATCCGACTGGGCACCAATCATGGAGTTCACCTCCGCGGATATCTTTCAGCACTCGCCCTTCGGCGACGTGCTAAATTCATTAAGGTCTCTCTCCCTGTCAGGAGAACCTTGGCCGAACTATGTCAGGCTAGAATGGGATGCGGATGATGAAGAAATTCGCTATCCACTGACCATCCACTTAGTAGCCACTGTCGACGACTTAACCGACATGCTCGACTTCGACTTGGAAGACTTCGACGGTATGGACGATGAAGCCGGAGACGAACAGGAACCACCGCCCTCAGGGAGCTGGACCGCCACCTCATCATATGATATATACATGGTGGACACCCCCAAAGAAGGCAATGGCGACGAGACATCGGAGGATGACCCCTCCAAGAAACAACCCAAGCGCCGACATCAGCGGCGCTGCTCTAAGTCCTGCCACCACAAGAGCAGTGATACTGGCACAGGAGATAATAACACTCCGGATAGCGCCGAGGAGAACAACAATCCCCTCCAGCACGATGTAGAGCTCGAGGACGAACAAGCTAGCCCTTCAAAGCAGGCAGCAGATGGAGAACTGGAGGAGGACAATTACATGCCTCTCTCCGAAGATGAGACGAGCCTCGGCGACGACGAATTTATCGTGCCTTAGGACCCCGTCGAGCAAGAGCGCTTCAAGCGCCGGCTTATGGCCACGGCAAATAGCCTGAAGAAAAAGCAGCAACAGCTTCAAGATGATCAAGACTTGCTAGCAGACAGGTGGACCGAAGTCCTTGCGGCCGAGGAGCATGAACTCGAGCGCCCGTCCAAGAGTTACCCAAAACGCAGGTTGCTACCTCACCTCGAGGAGGAAGCATTGAAACCTCATTCACCAGTGTATGATGCGGCTGACCGGCCACTACGCGGCCGAGCCAGAGGCGTTTTAGCCTGAAGTTCAGCCCGCACCCCGTTGCCACTCAATCAAAAATACTAAGGCCCGGGGTAACACAGAGGACCTGCGAGACATATTGGACAGTAAGGCAAAAAATCGCAAGGTCAATATACGGGACACGGGCTCACGTGCCAACACGGGACGATGATCGTCGCGTCGGATACACCAAGAGTAAATCCAGCCGGGCCAGATACAGCAGACAAGACTCATACGAACTGCATCGGGAGATAGCCCGGCACAGAGGCGCCGCACACCCCCTATGCTTCACTGATGAAGTTATGAATCATGAATTCTCGGAGGGTTTCAAACTCGTAAATATCGAATCATACGATGGCACAATAGATCACTGTATGGATTGAGGATTTCCTCCTTCACATCCACACGGCTTGCGGTGATGATCTACATGCCATCAAGTACCTCCCACTAAAACTCAAAGGACCAGCTCGGCATTGGCTAAACAGCTTGCCAGCAGATTCCGTCGGCAGTTGGGAGGATCTGGAAGACGCATTTCTTGACAACTTCCAGGGCACTTATGTGCGGCCACCGGATGCTGATGACTTGAGCCACATAACCCAGCAGCCAGGGGAATCGGCCAGACAATTGTGGACATGGTTCCTGACTAAGAAAAACCAAATTGTAGATTGTCTGGATGCAGAGGCCCTAGTGGCATTCAAGCATAACATCCGCGACGAGTGGCTCGCCCGCCACCTCGGCCAGGAGAAGCCAAAATCTATGGCAGCCCTCACAACACTCATGACCCGCTTTTGCGCGGGCGAGGACAGTTGGCTGGTTCGCAGCAACAACACATTGAGGAATCCAGATACCTCGGATACCAAAGATGTTAACGGTAGGCAGCGTCGTAATAGACCAAAGCGCCACAATAACAGCGATAACACCAAAGATACGACAGTTAATGCCGGATTCAGAGGCTCTCGATCGGGTCAGCGGAAAAAGCCATTTAAAAGAAATACTCCGGCTCCGTCCAGTCTGGATCGCATACTGGATCGCTCGTGTCAAATCCACGGCACCCCCGACAAGCCAGCCAATCACACCAACAGAGAATGTTGGGTGTTCAAGCAGGCCGGCAAGTTGAATGCTGAAAACAAGGACAAGGGGCTGCATAGCGATGACGAGGAGGAGCCCCGGCCGCCGAACACAGGAAGATAGAAGGGGTTTCCCCCACAAGTGAAGATGGTGAACATAATATACGCAACCCACATTTCCAAGAGGGAGCGGAAACGTGCACTATACGTCTATGCGATGGAGCCCGTCGCCCCAAAGTTCAACCCATGGTCTGCTTGCCTGATCACCTCCAATCGCAAGGACCACCCCACTAGCATCCGTCATGGCGGATCCGCCGCACTGGTCCTAGACCCCATCATTGACGGATTTCACCTCACTCGAGTCCTTATGGACGGCGGTAGCAGCCTGAACCTGCTTTATCAGGATACAGTGCGAAAAATGGGTATCGATCCCTCGAGGATCAAACCCAGCAAAACCACCTTTAAAGGCGTCATCCCAGGTGTACAGGCCCATTGCACAGGCTCAATCACACTAGAAGTGGTCTTTGGATCACCGGACAACTTCCAAAGCGAAGAGTTAATCTTCGACGTCGTCCCCTTTCGCAGTGGCTACCATGCACTACTCGGACGGACAACATTTGCAAAATTCAATGCAGTGCCGCATTACGCATACCTCAAGCTCAAGATGCCAGGACCTCACGGGGTCATAACTGTAAATGGAAACACAGAAAGCTCGCTCCGTACGGAAGAGCACACTACGGCCCTTGCAGCAGAAGCACAAAGCAGCCTATTCAGGCAGACCACTCATTCGGCGTCACAGCCCCCGGACACCTTCAAGCGAGTCCAGAACAAGCTGCAACATGATCGCCTGGCACGATTAGAGCTCGCCTAGCAATTCGGCCCCCGTCCCAGTCCTAGTGAAGCGACGAAATCCGTGCCACGCGTACATAACTATGCATTGAAAATACCATGGACATAGGCGGGGGCACGATCAGGACACGCCCCGCATTGTGGCTTAACCGCACTAGGGGCTGCATACCTTTTTCATTCCTTTTCTCTTTCAGGGCCTAACTCTCTGGAATCCCTTTCCGGCAGTACAATTGCCGGACACATTCTGGAAGCAACAACCAAGGCGGCAAGAAGCTAAGATGAACACCGGAACCGCTAGGTGGTCTCTAGTAATAATTGATATACCCGCTTCTCACTATTTATGCGTAGCTTGCCCTAGGATAGGACATTTCGAATTTTCCTACTTTATGCTTATTGCAGTACTTGTACCAAGTATGCTTCGACGTATTATTTAAATAACAATGCATATCATTAATCTGTCATTGCATTATTTAAGTTTTTCTCTTTCTCTTATATGTCCACTTACGACAATCCGCACCCGCACGTTCGGGTATGGTCAGTTCGCCAGGGGTTCGCGTTTACCCCATAATATGGCACAAGAAGTCCAAACACTTTCGAAGTGCGGCACCCCGAACTTATAGCATTATATGCATCAGCTCCGAATCATGTCTTTGGTCAAATGTTGGGTTGCCCGGCTCCCATGCTTTGGTACCTTACGTTCCGCTATATCGGATAAGGTAGTGGTGGGAGAACTACTGCGATTGTGTCCCAGTTCTTCCGGACGAGTACCTCAGTAGAGAAAGCCAAAAACTGACTATCATGATAAGGCGAGAGACTGGTCGCTGTTTGAGAGGTCTCAAGTCCTTAAAGACTTTTTCCGCTTTGGGCGAGGAGTCGGCTTTGTCCGGCTTAGGCGTGTATAGCGCCCCAAATTCGGCCCCCCAAATACCAGGGGCTTCGCCAAAATTTAAAATCATAGACTTCTGTGTCTAAGTGAGAGTGATAAAGCATTATAGTCCGATTGCCTGGTTCGTTGCGCTGAACACCTCCCTTGAAGGACCCAAAATTGGGGTAAAGAGTGTCCAGGTTTATCCCGAACACCCCAGTACTAGTTACATGGGGATAGAAGCCGACGACTGGCCAACTCTCAGATTTTATAAACGGCCGCACAGAAGGTAATATTTTAAATTAAGAAAGCGTCGCATGGCGCAATCGAACTCGTTTCATATTACAGGATCACATGAGCATGTTTATTCAAAAATTACATCCTTGGCACACTCATCTGCCAATAGGCGGGAACCCTTCAGGATACTCTCATAATAATTCTCGGGGCAGCGATGCTCCTTGCCCTCCGGCGGCCTCTCCTTCACCAGCTTCACGGCGTCCAGCTTCGCCCAGTGTACCTTCGCCCGGGCAAAAGCCCTGCGTGCACCCTCGATGCAGACAGACCGCTTGATGACTTCAAGCCGTGGGCAGGCTTCCACAAGCCGCCTCACCAGACCGAAGTAGCTGCCGGACAGGGGCTCACCAGGACACATCCGGACTATAAGGCCCCTCATGGCCTGTTCGGCCGCCTTGTGAAGCTCGACCAACTGCTTCAGCTGGTCGCTCAAGGGCACGGGGTGTTCGGTCCCAGTATACTGACACCAGAATAACTTCTCCGTCGAGCTCCCCTCCTCAGCCCAGTAAAACTCCGCGGCATCTAGTACACTACGGGGAAGACCTGCAAACGCTCCTGGAGAGCTTCGAACTCGGGTAAGAAAAAGGGAAGTCTCCTTCATGTGCTTTCTTTGCATAATGAATGCCTTACCCGCTGCTATCTTCTTCAGCACGTCAATCTCTTGGAGGGCCTTGTGGGCTTCGGCCTTGGCGCTCCGGACGCTTTCAACTGCCTGCGCGAGCTCGGACTCTCGCGTCTTATTGTCAAGCTCCAAGGACTCGTGCCTTTTGGCGAGAGCCTCGAGCTCTTGCTGCACCTTGCCTACTCAGGCTTCTTGCTTTTCCCGTTCAATGCGCTCCTTGGCCTCTTTGTCTTCGGCCTTGGACAACGCCTTCCTCA
This sequence comes from Triticum urartu, assembly GCF_056163025.1. Classification (NCBI taxonomy): domain Eukaryota; kingdom Viridiplantae; phylum Streptophyta; class Magnoliopsida; order Poales; family Poaceae; genus Triticum; species Triticum urartu. Next base: position 18,201,856 of record NC_141877.1, read on the forward strand.
GGGTTGCCACTTCAGTTGTGGCACCTGGCAAACCCATGATGATCCTATTACTTTACAACTGAATTTCTTTTTAACTATATAGACAGGGGTATTTCTTACCTTTGCTCTCTTCAAGCTGCCTCTTGGTAAGGCCGAGCTCGTCCTCGGACTGCTTCAGGTCCTACTTCAGCGCAGAGACCTCCGCAGTACGTGCGGCAGCGGCCAGCAGTGAAGCCTGCACATACACATAGACATACTCTAATTAGACTCATGAGTTATCATTTGATCCTCTATTCGGCTTTTCTTCACGAACGCCGAACAGAGCATCAGGGGCTACTATCTATGCGGTAATATTTTTTTATATTTTGATTTCTTACCTCAAAGCCTGTTAGCAGGCTGGCGCAAGCTTCGGCCAGTCCGTTTTGGCGGACTGAACCTTCTCGACCACCGCACTCATGATAGTGCAGTGCTCTTCATCGATGGAAGCGCTGCGAAGCGCTTCCAGCAAGTTGTCTGGTGCCTCTGGCTGGACAGAGGACACCGGCACGGATAGTTGGCCCCCCTTAACGGGGGACCGCCTACCGGAGTCCGGAACCATCGAAGGTTCCGGCGCAGTGTTTGGCTGAGGGCCGAACTCGGAGCCCATAGGAGCCTCACTCCCTTGGTACCCAGGGTCCGGGAAGTCACCTCGAGGCACCCCCAGGACCACCTCCCCTTGGCTCGGTGCCTTTTGAGACAACACCTCGGTGTTGTCCGTAGGGCGAGGGGTGGTAGCGGTCAGGAGAGAACCGCTGTTCATATCCGACGAGTCCAGAGAGCCGCTCGACGAGGATACGTCGAGACGAGCTTGGAACGGACTGCATAATCATGTTCGGCATGAGGAGAGGTAGTGTAATAAAACATACCATGAAGTACTATGGTGCCCGGACACTTACGATTTCGCCAGGGGTTTGACCCTGGGTAGCCACTCGTCGCCGCAGTCGGCGGCCGTCGTGGCGCAGTCCGGAGGGAGGGTCCTTCCCCTCTTAGCCCCTTCGGCCTCGTCGGATGGGTCAACCTTCCTTTTCTTGTCTCCCCCGGCTGGGGGGGGGGGACTTTCCTCTTCCTCCTCCTCGTCTTCATGGGAGGAGTGCGCATCGGAGTCATCGGACGATGAGTCCGATACAACCTTGCGCCGGAGACCCTTTCGGGTCCCCGCGGGCTTCTTCTTGGTTTTCTTCACCAGCACCTTATAAGGTGCCGGAGTCATCATCTACGTTAGGAGAGTGCCTGCAGGATCTTCAGGCAGGGGGGCTGGGCAATCAAGCTACTCCGCTGTCTTTATCCATTCCTGTTAATGGCATAGAAGCTTAGATCCTGCATATGACTAAACCGGGGCAAATATATACCCTGAGAGATATAAAAACTTACTGGGTTGGGACGGCTTTTTGTGCTGAGTCCGCGGTCCTCGATGAGGGAAGGAGGAATATCGGCGCCCTTGAACAGCACCCTCCAGACGTCCTCGTGCGTTGTGTCATAGAGGTCTCGCAGCGTCTAGTGCTTGGCCGAGTCGAACTCCCATAAATCGAATGCCCATCGTTGACATGGGAGGATCCGGCGGAAGAGCAGGACCTGGACCACATTGACGAGCTTGATTTTCTTGCTCGTCATGTTCGGGATACAGGTCTGGAGTCCGGTCAACTCTACCGAAGAACCCCAGGACAAGCCCTTCTCTTTCCAGGAGGTGATCCGCATGGGGATTCCGGATCGAAATTTGGGGGCCTCCACCCAGTTGGAGTCGCGCGGCTCAGTGATGTAGAACCACCCCGATTGCCACCCCTTTATGGTATCCACATAGGTGCCCTCGAGCCAGGTGACATTAGGCATCTTGACCACCATGGCGCCTCCGCACTCTGCTTTCTGGCCACCCACCACCTTTGGTTTAACATTGAAGGTTTTCAGCCATAGGCCGAAGTGGGGCCTGATGTGGAGGAAGGCCTCGCACACGCCGATAAACGCCGAGATGTTGAGGATGAAATTGGGGGACAGATCATGAAAATCCAGCCCATAGTAGAACATGAGCCCGCGGACAAACGGGTGGAGGGGAAATCCTAGTCCGTGGACAAAATGGGTAAGAAAAACTACCCTCTCATGGGGTTCGGGCGTTGGGATGATCTGCCCCGCATTTGGCAGCCGGTGCGCGATATCCGCGGCCGGATATCCGGCTTCCCGTAACTTTTTGATGTTCTCCTCCGTGATGGAGGAGACCATCCACTTGCCTCATGCTCCGGACATGCCTGGAGTGGTTTGAGAAGAGGAACGCGAGCTTGGGCGCTAGAGCTTGAGTGTGTGGGAATGGGTAAGCAAGGGAGGAAGAGGCGATGTGTCTCCCCACTTGCCTGGTAAAACCGCTTATTCCCCAGGCGCCGTAATTGATGGCGCGGTTGGGTTACCCACGTCCGTATTGATGAGAATCCCGTAATAAGGGGGACACGATCTCTGCTTTGACAAGACGTGTCGAGAAAACCGCCCCATGTTATGTGCGGTGCTGGTTGAGAAAAACTGTTCAAAAAATGACCGAGCCATGACATAACGTCGTGCTGCCAGAACGCGTTAGCAAATTAGATTTGTGGAAATATTATTCTCTCTATGGTGGTATGTGGAACTTATTTTGCAGGGTCAGACACTATCCTTGTATTCAAACTCTTCCATGGAGTGTTCGGAGGAGGAACCTGCCTTGCAATGCCGAAGACAATACTGTGCATTGGACTCATTGTCATTGAAGCCTGGTTCAGGGGCTACTGAGGGAGTCCTAGATTAGGGGGTCTCCGGACAGCCAGACTATATCTTTTGGCCGGACTGTTGGACTATGAAGATACGAGATTGAAGACTTCGTCCCGTGTCCGGATGGGACTCTACTTGGCGTGGAAGGCAAGCTAGGCAATAAGGATATGTATATCTCCTCCTTTGTAACCGACCTTGTGTAACCCTAGCCCCCTCCGGTGTCTATATAAACCGGAGGGTTTAGTCCGTAGGACAACGTACAATCATACCATAGGCTAGCTTCTAGGGTTTATCCTCTCTAATCTCGTGGTAGATCAACTCTTGTAATACTCATATCATCAAGAACAATCAAGTAGGACGTAGGGTACTACCTCCATCAAGAGGGCCCGAACCTGGGTAAACATCCTGTCCCCTGCCTCCTGTTACCATCCGCCTTAGACGCATAGTTCGGGACCCCCTACCCGAGATCCGCCGGTTTTGACACCGACACCGGCAATCCATCCCGTCTAGCGTCTCCCTCGAGCACCTGCACAAGCTGTCCGTCAGGCCGTCACCGGACTCCGAATCCATCTTCATCCCTGACGACCCAGCCACGTCTCTTCCTGGCCCGGGGGCTGCTGAACCTGGCCTGGGGACTGCCGAACCCGGCCCGGGGGCTGCCACACTCAACTCGGCAGCCGTCGATCCCAACCCGGGGGCTGCCGCCTCCGCCTCAGGGGCTGCCGCCCCAGAACCCGCCATGGTGGCCATCTTCACCGTGGTGACAGCCCCATTGTGGGCCCTGCCCATCTTAGAGTTCCTAGAGAATAGGGTTCTCCCCATGGAGGGAACCGAAGCCCAGCAAGTGCAGTGCCAGGCGTCCGCCTACATCACCATAAACAATGAGCTCGTCAAGCGCAGCTCGATGGGCGTTTTCCAACACTGCATCGAGCAGGACAAGGGCTTAGAGATCCTCCTCGACATACATCAGGGCGAGTGCGAGCACCACGCCACCTCAAGGTCCCTGGTGGCCAAGGCTTTCCGCCATGGTTTATACTGGCCCACGGCCCTCCAAGATGCCGAATCATTTGTCCTCAAGTGTGAGGGACGCCAGCGCTTTAGCAAGCGCAATCACCAGCTGGCTTCAGCACTGCGAACCATCCCGATCACCTGACCCTTCGCGGTCTAGGGGCTCGACATGGTGGGACCTTTCAAGACCGCTCGAGGCGGCATGACACACTTGCTGGTGGCAGTGGAAAAGTTCAGCAAGTGGATAGAAGCACAACTGATCAAGAAGCTGGACGGGCCGACCGCCATCCGGTTCGAGGACATCGCGGTACACTACGGTGTCCCGCACATCATCATCACGGATAATGACACCAACTTCGCCAAGGGCGAGCTCACGCAGTATTGTTCTATCTCTGGCATCCGCCTCAACTTGGCCTCCGTGGCCCACCCTCATTCCAACAGGCAGGTCGAGTGGGCCAACGACCTCATCCTATCCGACATCAAGCCACGGCTCGTCGAGCCACTTGTCCGTTGACCTGGCAGCTGGCTTGACGAGCTGCCGGTCGTCCTCTGGAGTCTCCGAACAACGGCAAACCGGTCGACCGGGTTCACCATGTTCTTCCTCATCTAGGGAGCAGAAGCCGTCATCCCAACCGACATAGAGTTCGACTCACCGCGAGTCACGATGTACACCGAACGCGAAGCCAAGGAAGCCCGTCAACCTACTCGAAGAAGCGCGCCTCTTGGCGCTCAACCGATTAACCATTTATCAGGAAGGCCTGAGACACTACCATAGCAAGAAGATCATGCCCCTCGCATTCTGTGAGGGGGACCTCGTCCTCCGGCTTCTCCAGCAGCAAGCCGGCCAGCACAAATTGGCCTCCCCATGGGAAGGCCACTTCATCGTCAGTAAAGTCCTGTGTGACCGCAACGCGTACTACCTCATCGATGCCCGCAAGTCGAACAAGCGCAAGAGAGACACCGCCAGCGAAGAAACAACATGACCATGGAATGCGGAGCTCCTCCGCCCGTTTTACAGTTAGCTGTGTGCACGTATGTGATGTCTACTACACAACCTTCTTCTTGTAGACGTTGTTGGGCTTCCAAGTGCGGAGGTTTGTAGGACAGTAGCAAATTTCCCTGAAGTGAATGCCCTAAGGTTTATCAATCTATAGGAGGCATAGGATGAAGATGGTCTCTCTCAAGCAACCCTGCAACCAAATAACAAAGAGTCTCTTGTGTCCCCAACACACCCAATACAATGGTAAATTGTATAGGTGCACTAGTTCGGCGAAGAGATGGTGATACAAGTGGTATATGGATGCTAGATAAAGGTATTTGTAATCTGAAAATATAAAAACAACAAGGTAACTAATGATAAAAGTGAGCGTAAACGGTATTGCAATGCGTTGAAACAAGGCCTAGGGTTCATACTTTCACTAGTGCAAGTTCCCTCAACAATAATAGCATAATTGGATCACAAAACTATACCTCAACATGCAACAAAGAGTCACTTCAAAGTCACTAATAGCGGAGAACAAATGAGGAGATTATGGTAGGGTACGAAACCACCTCAAAGTTATTCTTTCCAATCAATCCGTTGGGCTATTCCTATAAGTGTCACAAACAGCCCTAGAGTTCGTACTAGAATAACACCTTAAGACACAAATCAACTAAAACCCTAATGTCACCCAGATACTCCAATGTCACCTCAAGTATCTGTGGGTATGATTATACGATATGCATCACAAAATCTCAGATTCATCTATTCAACCAACACATAGAACCTCAAAGAGTGCCCCAAAGTTTCTACCAGAGAATCAGGACGAAAACGTGTGCCAACCCCTATGCATAGGTTCATGGGCGGAACCCGCAAATTGATCACCAGAACATACATCAAGTGAATCACGTGGTATCCCATTGTCACCACAGATATGCACGGCAAGACATACATCAAGTGCTCTCAAATCTTTAAAGAATCAATCCGATAAGATCACTTCAAAGGGGAAAACTCAATCCATTACAGGAGAGTAGAGGGGGGGAGAAACACCATGGGATCCAAATATAATAGCAGAGCTCGCGATACATCAAGATCGTATCACCCCAAGAACACAAGAGAGAGAGAGAGAGATCAAACACATAGCTACTGGTACATACCCTCAGCCCCGAGGGAGAACTACTCCCTCCTCATCATGGATAGCACCGGGATGATGAAGATGGCCACCGGAGAGGGATTCCCCCCGGCAGGGTGCCGGAACGGGTCTAGATTAGCATTCGGTGGCTATGGAGGCTTCTGGTGGCGGAACTCCCGATCTATTGTGCTCTGCGATCATTTTAGGGTATATGGAGATATATAGGCGGAAGAAATACATCAGGGGGGCCATGAGGGGCTCACGCGGGTGGAGGGCACGCCCAGGGGGGTGGGCTCTCCCCCCTGCCTCGTGGCCTCCTCGTAGATCCCCTAACGTGCACTCCAAGTCTTCTGGGCTTCTTATGATCCAAAAATAAGTCCCGTGAAGTTTCAGGTCAATTGGACTCCGTTTGGTTTTCCTTTTCCGTGATATTCTAAAACAAGGTAAAAACAGAAACTGGCACTGGGCTCTGGGTTAATAGGTTAGTCCCAAAAATGATATTAAAGTGTATAATAAAGCCCAAACATCTAAAACAGTAGATAATATAGCATGGAGCAATCAAAAATTATGGATACATTGGAGACGTATCAGCATCCCCAAGCTTAATTCCTGCTCGTCCTCGAGTAGGTAAATGATAAAAATAGAATTTTTGATGCGGAGTGCTACTTGGCATAATTTCAATGTAATTCTTCTTAATTGTGGCATGAGTATTCAGATCCATAAGATTAAAGAAAAAAGTTTAATATTGACATGAAAATAATAATACTTCAAGCATACTAACTAAGCAATCATGTCTTCTCCAAATAACATGGCCAAAGAAAGTTCATGCCTACAAAATCATATAGTTTGGTCATGCTCCATTTTCGTCACACGAGAATGCTCTCATCATGCACAACCCCGATGACAAGCCAAGCAATTGTTTCATACTTTAGTAATCTCAAACCTATAAACTTTCACGCAATATATGAGCGCGAGCCATGGACATAGCACCATGGGTGGAATAGAATATGATGATGGGGGTTATGTGGAGAAGACAAAAAAAGGAGAAAGTCTCACATCAACGAGGCTAATCAATGAGCTATGGAGATGCCCATCGATTGATGTTAATGCAAGGAGTAGGGACTGCCATGCAACAGATGCACTAGAGCTATAAATGTATGAAAGCTCAACAAAAAGAAACTAAGTGGGTGTGCATCCAACTTGCTTGATCACGAAGACCAAGGGCACTTGAGGAGGCCCATTGTAGGAATATACAAGCCAAGTTCTATAATGAAAATTTCCCACTAGTGTATGAAAGTGACAAAACAAGAGACTCTCTATCATGAAGATCATGGTGCTACTTTGAAGCACAAGTGTGGCAATGGATAGTAAGATTGTCCCTTCTCTCTTTTTCTCTCATTTTTTGGGCCTTCTCTTTTTTATGGCCTTTCTCTTCTTTATTTTGGGCCTTCTCTTTTTTGTGGCCTTTCTCTTTTTTTCTCTTTTTTTAATTACTCCTCACTTGGGACAATGCTCTAGAAAATGATGATCATCACACATCTACTTATTTACAACTCAATGATTACAACTCAATGATTACAACTCGATACTAGAACAAAGTATGACTCTATATGAATGCCTCCGGCGGTGTACCGGGATTGCGATGAATCAAGAGTGACATGTATGAAAAATTATGAATGGTGGCTTTGCCACAAATACGATGTCAACTACATGATCATGCAAAGCAATATGACAATGATGATGCGTGCCATAATAAACGAAACGGTGGAAAGTTGCATGGCAATATATCTTGGAATGGCTATGGAAATGCCATAATAGGTAGGTATGGTGGCTGCTTTGAGGAAGATATAAGGAGGTTTATGTGTGAAAGAGCGTATCATATCACGGGGTTTGGATGCACCGGCGAAGTTTGCACCAACTCTCAATGTGAGAAAGCGCAATGCACGATACCGAAGAGGCTAGCAATGATGGAAGGGTGAGAGTGCGTATAATCCATGGACTCAACATTAGTCATAAAGAACTCACATACTTATTGCAAAAATCTACAAGTCATCAAAAACCTCGGCACTATGGCATGCTCCTAGGGGGATAGATTGGTAGGAAAAGACCATCGCTCATCCCCGACCGCCACTCATAAGGAAGACAATCAAATAACACCTCATGTTTCAAATTTGTTACACAACGTTTACCATACGTGCATGCTATGGGACATGCAAACTTCAACATAAGTATTTCTCAACAACTACTCAATTAGCACGACTTTGATATTATTACCTCCATATCTCGAAACAATCATCAAGTATCAAACTTCTCTTAGTATTCAATACTCTATGTGAAAGTTTTTACTATTCTTGGATGCCTAGCATATTAGGATTATTTAAGTAAATTACCATGCTATTTAAGACTCTCAAAATAATCTAAGTGAATCGAGAGTTCATCTATTTCTATATAATAAAACCACCATCGTGCCCTAAAAGATATAAGTGAAGTACTAGAGGAAATGACAAACTACTCCGAAAGATAAAAGTGAAGCTCAATGAGTAGTTGAATAATTATGCAACTATGTGAAGACTCTCTAACATTTAATAATTTCAGATCTTGTTATTTTATTCAAACAGCAATCAAAACAAAATAAAAATAAAATGACGCTCCAAGCAAAACACATATCATGTGGCGAATAAAAATATAGCTCCAAGTAAAGTTACCGATGAACGAAGACGAAAGAGGGGATGCCTTCCAGGGCATCCCCAAGCTTAGGCTCTTGGTTGTCCTTGAATATTACCTTGGGGTGACTTGGGCATCCCCAAGCTTAGGTTCTTGCCACTCCTTATTCCATAGTCCATCGAATCTTTACCCAAAACTTGAAAACTTCACAACACAAAACTTAACAGAAAACTCGTAAGCTCCGTTAGTATAAGAAAGCAAATCACCATCATAAGGTGCTGTAGTGAACTCATTATTTATTTATCTTGGTGTAATATCAACTGTATTCCAACTTCTCTATGGTTCATACCCTCCGATACTACTCATAGATTCATCAAAATAAGCAAACAACACATAGAAAACAGAATCTGTCAAAAACAGAACAGCCTGTAGTAATCTGGATCAAACGTATACTTATGGAACTCATAAAATTTTCAAATAAATTGGTGGATCTGAGTAATTTGAATATTAATCATCTTCAAAAATAATTAACTAAATAGCACTCTCCAATAAAAAATGGCAGCAATTCTCGTTAGCGCTAAAGTTTGTGTTTTTTACAGCAAGATCAACAAGACTTTCCCCAAGTCTTCCCAACGGTTCTACTTGGCACAAACACTAATTAAAACATAAAGACTCAATCATAACAGATGCTATATAAATTATTTATTACTAAACAGGAACAAAAAGTAAGTAACAAAAATAAAGTTGGGTTGCCTCCCAACAATTGCTATCGTTTAACGTCCCTAGCTAGGCATGATGATTTCAACGATGCTCACATAAAAGATAAGAATTGTAACATAAAGAGAGCATCATGAAGAATATGACTAGCACATTTAAGTCTAACCCACTTCCAATGCATAGGGATTTTGTGAGCAAACAACTTATGGGAACAATAATCAACTAGCATAGGAAAGCAAAACAAGCATAACTTTAAAACTTTAAGCACATAGAGAGGAAACTTGATATTATTGCAATTCCTACAAGCATATGTTCCTCCCTCATAATAATTTTCAGTAGCATCATGAATGAATTCAACAATATAACCAGCACCTAAAGCATTCTTTTCATGATTTATAAGCATAGAATTTTATTACTCTCCACACAAGCAAAATTCTCCTCATTAATAGTAGTGGGAGCATCATAAGAGATTTGAATACTATAAATTGTTTCCACATTAAAAGAGTAATGTTCAGAGAAGGGGTACTCATAATCATGACAAGTTTAATAAATATAATCACTACTTTTTATAGCATAAGTATCATCACAATAATCATCATAGGTAGGAGGCATGCTATCATCATTATAAATTTGCATGTTAAAACTTGGGAGACTAAAAATATCGTCATTAAACATAGCTTCCCCAAGCTTGGGACAAACATTAATTGCAGCAAATATATTCTCAAAAACACCATCTTCATCAAACATAGCATCCCCAAGCTTGGGCCTTTTCGTATCATAAGCATAATCACTCTCATCATTAATAGTGTGGATAGCACCAATAGTATAGCAATTATCATATTTTTCCAAGCAAGTGCCAAAAAGATTTTCAAGATCATAAGAAGTATCATTATCTTCCACAATTATATTTTCATGGGGCACAATAGTAATAGGAGCAGCATTATTTGGGGGAGATATCTTTCTACCTCTCTTCCTTTTTCTTTTCTTCTTCTTCACCACATCATGTGTGGGTTCAATCCTCTTTTTGGAGCTCCTTATTAATGAGATTGGTTGAATAGGAGGCTCCTCCTCGTTACCTGATTCATCATAAGAAATAATAGAAGGGTATTGGGAAGTCTCTTCCCTTTTGTTAGTATTCTCTTCATCCTCTATTTGTTTTCTTTTATTTATGTAATTGGCAATATAAGGATTTCCAATGCAATTCACCGCACAATACATATAAATTTCCTCTAGATCAAAGCCAAGCAGTTTATAACGGGCAAATTCTGGAAGATCCCCAGTTATATGTTTCATTCTTCGCACCCCATAAGCAAGATAAGTTCATTATAATGTGCAAGGGAAATCAACTCAGCACAATTTTTGGACACAATTAGATCATGAAAGAATTTGCATCGGATGGTTAAATGACCACGTTCACTTCAAAGCTCACAAGTATGGCCAAGAAAATTTAAATTTTCAGCACAATCATCTAGCCTTTCTTGCAACAATTTAGTTTCTAAGTACTTATGCCTCTTGCAATATCTATTTTCCCTATTTGGTGTGTACTTACAAACCCAATGCACTCCACAAAAATTGACATGTTTATAGGAGACATTTTCATCATAACTAGTGCAATCATCATTAGTACTATGTATATTCAAGGAGTTCATACTAACAACATTGCAATCATGCTCATCATTCAAAGATTTAGTGCCAAGCATTTTAATGCATTCTTTTCCTAACACTTTGGCACAATTTTCCTTTCCATCATACTCACGAAAGATATTAAAAATATGAAGCGTATGAGACAAACTCAATTCCATTTTTTATGGTTTTCTTTTATAAACTAAACTAGTGATAAAACAAGAAACTAAAAGACTCGATTGCAAGGTCTAAAGATATACCTTCAAGCGCTAACCTCCCCGACAACGGCGCCATAAAAGAGCTTGATGTCTACTACACAACCTTCTTCTTGTAGACGTTGTTGGGCCTCCAAGTGCAGAGGTTTGTAGGACAGTATCAATTTTCCCTCAAGTGGATGACCTAATGTTTATCAATCCGTAGGAGGCGTAGGATGAAGATGGTCTCTCTCAAGCAACCCTGCGACCAAATAACAAAGAGTCTCTTGTGTCCCCAACACACCCAATACAATGGTAAATTGTATAGGTGCACTAGTTCGGCGAAGAGATGCTGATACAAGTGGTATATGGATGGTAGATAAAGGTATTTGTAATCTGAAAATATAAAAACAACAAGGTAACTAATGATAAAAGTGAGCGTAAACGGTATTGCAATGCATTGAAACAAGGCCTAGGGTTCATACTTTCACTAGTGCAAGTTCCCTCAACAATAATAGCATAATTGGATCACATAACTATCCTCAACATGCAACAAAGAGTCACTCCAAAGTCACTAATAGCGGAGAACAAACGAAGAGATTATGGTAGGGTACGAAACCACCTCGAATTTATTCTTTCCAATCAATCCGTTGGGCTATTCCTATAAGTGTCACAAATAGCCCTAGAGTTCGTACTAGAATAACACCTTAAGACACAAATCAACCAAAACCCTAATGTCACCTAGATACTCCAATGTCACCTCAAGTATCCGTGGGTATGATTATACGATATGCATCACAAAATCTCAGATTCATCTATTCAACCAACACATAGAACCTCAAAGAGTGCCCCAAAGTTTCTACCGGAGAATCAGGACGAAAACGTGTGCCAACCCCTATGCATAGGTTCATGGGCGGAACCCGCAAGTTGATCACCAAAACATACATCAAGTGAATCACGTGGTATCCCATTGCCACCACAGATACGCATGGCAAGACATACATCAAGTGTTCACAAATCTTTAAAGACTCAATCCGATAAGATAACTTCAAAGGGGAAAACTCAATCCATTACAAGAGAGCAGGGGGGGAAGCAACATCATGGGATCCAAATATAATAGCAAAGCTCACGATACATCAATATCGTATCACCTCAAGAACATGAAAGAGAGAGATCAAACACATAGCTACTGGTACATACCCTCAACCCCAAGGGAGAACTACTCCCTCCTCGTCATGGAGAGCACCAGAATGATGAAGATGGACACAGGAGAGGGAATCCCCCTCCGGCAGGGTGCCGGAACGTGTCTAGATTGGTTTCCGGTGGCTACGGAGGCTTCTGGCGGCGGAACTCCCGATCTATTGTGCTCTGCGATCGTTTTAGGGTATATGGAGATATATAGGCGGAAGAAATACGTCAGGGAGGCCACGAGGGGCCCACGAGGGTGGAGGGCGCGCCCAGGGGGTGGGCGCGCCCCCCTGCCTCGTGGCCTCCTTGTAGATCCCCTGACGTGTACTCCAAGTCTTCTGGGCTTCTTCTGATCCAAAAATAAGTTCCGTGAAGTTTCAGGTCAATTGGACTCCGTTTGGTTTTCCTTTTCTGCGATATTCTAAAACAAGGTAAAAACAGAAACTGGCACTAGGCTCTGGGTTAATAGGTTAGTCCAAAAAAATGATATAGAAGTGTGTAATAAAGCGCATAAAATCTAAAACAGTAGATAATATAGCATGGGGCAATCAAAAATTATAGATACGTTGGAGACGTATCAGTTTGTATTACTGCCTTTTGTAACCATGATAAAAGACTATGGGGACGCTCTAGGGCTGCCCTTTTCGACCAAGTTATTGTGTCTCACACACTTGTGCAAGTTTTTTCTTAAAAAGCCCCCACCGCCGAGTCGACCGCTCAACCCGGGGGCTCGAGGGCTGGCCGGCTTGACCGCCACCTGCCGCCTTCCGTAGCACATCTCGGCGTGGTCCGGTCACCATGGTCCTCCACTTTAACCTATGCCACAGAACCGGCTTCGGCTGTCGGCCAGCAAAGAATTATGGGCCAAAGCACCAACACGTCGTGAAATACTAAGTTAGGTCCGCCGAATCGGCCAACCCGGCCCCACCGCCTTAACTTACCGCACGACCGGCTGCTTGCCAACCGGCTTTGCCGGATTGCCACTAGCCGGCCTAGTGGGTGTTTCGCTCGCGCTCAACGTCTAAAAATCCTAAGTACCGCGTACTCGTTCCAAAGGGATGAACTCCTTGTCATGGACCGGAGCCCAGCCGTTTGACTCACGGGGGGGGGGGGGGCAAGAGGGGAGGCAGGCAAGAAAATGGCTGAAAAACGGAAAGTGAAAGTGCAAACACTCACAAAATATTTACATCAGAAATTAAAACAGGCCCATGGCCAGAGTTCATTACATTACACCTAAACATCCAGTGAGTGGGTGGACCTGCTACCTAACAGAAATTGTCGCAAAGATAAAACAGGGCGGCCTCAGCTTCAGGCATCTCCAGCGCCAGGTCACGCAGCTGCCGTCTCCCCCCGGTGGCCTCCGGGTTCACCGAGGAGCCGGTATCTACCGCCTCGGCGTCCTCATCCTCGTAGAGGCTCGACTCCTCGGAGCCGCCCTCCGGATCGTCGAGAAGCAGGCCGAAATCGCCAGGAGGAACGACCGCACCATCGTCTGTTCGCTCCAGCTGGAACTCGTCCTGCATCAAGATCCGGAGAGCCTCCGCCTGCAGCTGGCGCTCTGCGCCTACTCGCTGGCCCATCAGCCGGTCCAGCGCCAGATCCGGATGCCAAGATATCACGAACCTAAGTGCCATCTCGGCACCGGCATGAGCGGCGGAGACGTACCACACCCGAAGTTGCTCCGGCCCAGCCTCCAACCACCGCGCCAGCCGCGAGAAGCTGTTTGGCGCAACGGCGCCAGGCCAGAGGGCCGCCATCATCCCCATGCCAACCTGGGAGAGCCGTGCCATCTGCTCGCCCAAGACTTGTAGGCGAGCTTCGGTCGCGGCCATGACCTCCGAGAAGGTCTAGGTGACCTGCGGATCGGTCCTGGCACCCATGATCCCCTGCGGCGACCGCTGGAAGTGAATGGCCTCCTCCGCCGCCCCGTGCGTCTCCAAGAAGTGCCCTATAAGAAAGAAGAACAAGACACTCCAGCAACAAGAAGGAAAGAAAGCCAGCTTCTCAACCCGGCAGAATCAAAAGAAGGCACTTACTGGCGAAGGTCTCGTCCAGGTGCTGCGCTTCAAGCAACATACCGTGCCACTCCCTAGTACCGGCACGGTCGCGGTCCTGAAGTGCCTTCTCCATATTGGCGACCTTGGCGTCGGCCTCCTTCAGCTTGGCGTCCTTCGCGGTGGCCGCCTTCTCATGCTCCTCCTGCAAATGAAGGAGCTCCGCCTGATGGGCCTCCGCCGCCGTGACGGCCGCCGCCTTCAAGCCCTCCACCTCGGCCTGGAGTTGACCCTTGTCGTCGGCTAGCTTGTTACGCTGTTGGCCGGCTTCAGCAAGGGCTTGCTTGGTCTCCACCGCCTTGACCGCCTCCGCCTTGAGAGGGTCCACCTCGGCCTGAAGATGGCTCTTGTCGACCGCTAGCTGCTCCTGCAGCCGGCCGGCCACGGCAAGCGCTCGCTCGGCTCCCGCCGCCTCCACCCTCAGCTCCGCCACCTCGACCCGAAGCCGGCCGGCTACGGCGACGACCCGGTCGTACTGATGGCCGGCCCATATCCGTCGGGTTCACCAAGATAACACCTCGGCCATGGCGGCTACGTAACGAAGACTCATGAAACAAAAGCAAGACTACTTTGAGATTTGACCCAACTATTACGTAGTTGGCCCGAATCTCAGTGGCTACACCCAGTGGTGTGCTAGCGCGCCCCCACTAAAGAGCACGCAAGAATATTACCTTCGGCGACATGGAGCGCCTCCTCCCAGGCGTCAAGCTGCACCTTGAGATGCCGGTGCTTCTCCGGGAGCCGGTTGAAGACGCCGACCAGGTAGGCATCCAGTTGCTGCAAGTAACAAGAATCAACACGAGCCAAACACATAGGATTCAACCCAACTACTACATAGTTGGCCCAAATCTCGGGGGCTACACCCAGTGGGTGTGCTAGCGCGCCCCCACTAACTAGCCGCAAGAAGAAAAGCAGAAGGCAAAAGGGGAAAACTTACCATCACGGTGCGTTCCAGCTCCCGCGCCCGCTCCGTCTAGGCCTGGGCGAAGGCCTGGACCCTCTCCACGCTCCCTCGGAGGTGCTGGCTCACGGCAGCCATTGCCGCCTCCTCCTGCATCGGGGGCCCGAAGAAGACCTCGTTGGGCCCAGCCCGAGCCGGCTGCGGCCCGGCGGCCTAACGGCTCCCTGGCCTGATGACCAGGGCATGCTCGTGGCTTGCCGCCTCCTCCGAGGCCAGCGCCCCCTCCGACACAACAACCGGAGTCGTCTACGGCGCCGCAGGCTGCGGCGCCCACCCGTCGGTGCCTGAGGCGCCCCGTCTGGCATCGCCTCCTCCAAGACGGCTTCGCTTCCTCCTCCCTCTGCCTCCTCCCTCTCAACAGCGTCGCCCCGTGGCGGGGTGTCATCCCCAATCACCACAACCACCCGGTCAAGCTCCGCCACCTCCGCACGGCCGTCATGGCCGCGCTCCCCCTCCGATGATGGGGGCATAAAGACCGCCGCTGCTGGCTCCATGCCCTCCGGCATCTGGGGCCATGCCGGCTCCTCGGCGGCCCGCCCCCTCACAGTCGTGGCCCTGACCCAAGCTTGGGCCGATGCCGCCTCCATCTCCACCATGACCCGGTTCCGGTCACTCCAAGCCCGGCCCTCAGCATCGGCTGGGTCTAGGCCCAGGTCCGGGTCGGCCATCTCCTCGCCCCGGTCAATGACGGGGACCGAGTCTTCCGGAACACAACGCCGCCATCAGACACGGCCTCCATCGTCACCAGCGCCAGCGATATCAGCGACATAAGGCATAACATAATAAACAAACAAGAACCAAGAGAACCCGCTCGGCAGCTCACCAAAAATCAACAGAAGAGAACTTACCCGACCACCAGCGGAACGTTCGGGATTGCTGGCGCCGCCTGCAGCGCGCGGCGTCTCCTCTTGGTGGGCGCTTGGTGTCGGCAGCCGGGTCCGCCGTACGCTTCGCAGCCGGCTTCTGGGGCACCACGTCGCCCTTCCCGTGAGATCAGCTTGCTACCGCCGTCCCCCGAGCCAACCCGGCTCCAGTCGCGTCGCTGCCCCCTCTTGACGCCGCTGCGTCATCGACTCGTATCAGCATCCCCACGCCGCCTCACAGCCGGCGTCTCAAGAAATGAAAACTCAGAAGATTACCCACACGGCGTGCCTCGCCGGCGTCGGCGTCGGCCTCCTCCGGGTCCTCGCCCTGGGCCGCCGCCTCCTCCAATCATGCCCGCTCCACCTGCGTCGACGCCCCGGTCATACGGATGCGGGATGGCATTCAATAGAACCTTCCTCGTCGCATCGGGATGAACAAGAAGATGAGCGGTGGCAAAGTACAAAGACCAAGGACGTAGAAGAAGGAGTTCTGCCACTTCTTGGAAGAATCCTCTAGCGGCATCTTGGGGCACTCCCCGTGCGTCCGCATCGTGATGACGGCGGCCCCGTAGGAGGACATCTCCCCGGCCTTTGGGCCCTGCTGGTTCAAGGAGAAGAAGCGCATCCAGAGGTCGATCGTGGGCTCGACCCCCAGGTACCGCTCGCACAGGGTAACAAAGTCAGACAGCTGCAGAATGGCGTTCACGCCAAGATGGTGTGGTATGAGCCCGAAGAACTCCAGGAATGTGCGGAAGAAGTTGCTCGCGAGGAGGCGGAACCCGCGCTTGAAATGCATGTAGAAGACCACGCGCTCGGTCCCCTCCGGCCGCGGCTCCTGCTCGCCCTCCGGCAGGCGCACGGCCACTTCTGTCTCCCTCGGCAGGCGCCTGGTGTCAGGCAGATATGTGATGTACTCCTCGGTGATGGTGGAACCTATCCACGAGCCCGACGGCAATGCCATGGACGGTGCGGGGTGGAGCAGAACAAGGAAAGAGAAGATTGGCGGCGAAGTCTTGCTCAAAGAGCGGCGGAGCATCGCGGTGCGCAGCAGTCGCAAGAGCAAGAAGGAGAAGGAAGAAGAAGGGGAGCGTGAGTGAGAGTGATTTCCGCCGGCCCCTCCTCCCAATTTATAAGCCATGGTGGGAACGTGGGGAAGTGGGATCGTTTGCGCCCGCCCCTCCCACTTCCCCGCAACAACTACGCACGTACCACGCGCAATAACTGACTCGAGAATGGCAACCGACCCGCGGACGCCGCAATAAATCCACGTGTGTGGGCCGAGGGCGCGCAGTCACGGGACCCAACTCGTCGTCGCGTCCCGTCACGCGTGTGGCCTGTCAGGTCCCTTCGGCTCTCGAGCGCCACGTGGTGCCCGCACCGAGCCCAAGAGATTGTTTCAAGATTCGGCGGACTCCTCAGTTTCCCGCCCACACCGGGATGCCGTGATCCGGCTTCCGGAAGATGGCACACAGTGGGTGTTGCCGGACCCGGAGGTTGCAAGATTTACCAACAGCCGCGTCCTCAAGGGGGAAACTGCGAAGGCCCTCCTACTTGAAGCCGGCGGACCTTCATAGCTTCGGGGACTACTGTCGGGGGGATGGACCCCGGGCAGGCAACGGAATCCGGATCCTTTTCAAAAACACCGGGGCCAGCATCGCCCCTCTAGCCGCCTCACGCTTGGCCAGGTTCCTCAACCCAACCAAGTCCCTCAACTCGGCCAAACGCTTTGACCCAACCAAGACGGCTACCCGGCCTTGCCGGAAGGCGCAAGCCGGTTGAACCTACGAACCAAGACTTCTTCAGCAAGCCAGCTCTCCCGTGGCGTGTTCCTCAACCCGGCCATGGGTCAGCTCCTGTCCCATCCAAGGTATGATGGGACAGGTCTCCACTAAAGGGATGAGCGTGGAAACAGTGACCCACCAACTCCTCTGACCGGTGAAGGCATGGCAACAGTGCCCCACCTGCACGCTAACCATGGCCGTCGTGGCTACAGCGCGCCCATCGTCACTGCTGACGCCGGCAGATGGCGACCTGGCGGTGCACCATTGTAGCGGACTCGACCTGGCCACTCCGTGATGATCGACAAGACAAAGAAAAGTGCGTGCTGGCACACGGGGCCCGCGCCCGGATAACCTAGCGAGCCCTGACACCCGGCGGGTCCCAGCACCGGCTTCCCAGACGATGACAACCCAGCCCCATGGCTTTGTAACATTACCATTGTACCCTTGGGGGGTTGACCTATAAAACCCCCCAGGAGCCCTCATGCAGACGGGCGATCCGATCGGTAGAACGCAGACACCCACACAAGGAGAAGGAACATCTTAAGCCCTGGCATGCATTCCTTCTTCTTCCAAACAGCTCTAGAAGCAACTTTGTACTGCTTCATATAAACCACACTCGGCAGGACTAGGGGTGGTATCTCTCCGGAGAGCCCCGAACCTGGGTATGTCTTGCGTCCCTCGCTCGCTCATGCCAACCTCGTCTCTCGAGCCCACCGGTGCCCTCGAGCCTCCTCCCTTCTTTAGCCATACTTTGGCATCTGCCGTGCGCCCACCACGACAGTGTGGAACTTGAAGAATTTTTTCTTCATAGTTCTATTCACACATCATGCAAACATCATACATGGAAATAGATTTCTTAGAATTTTCAAACCACATATATCCATATAAGGCTAATCATAGCTGGGAGTAACTTTCATAGTGAGTAGTAACATATTTGTAGTATCGTGCAAACCTTCATTTATTAAGATGTAGATTCATATTGCATTGGGGTTCGTTATGTTAAGGTAGCGTGTTATGTTACCACAAGCATCTCTCTACTCTTAAGTACTTGCTACATAAGCAAATTTACCTTCGGATGTGCTCATGCAGTGCATATAATGCGTTCTGGGCTGTGGGCCAACAGTTGATTATCCAATAGAAGTCTTGTTGATATATACTAAATTGGTCTGGATGGGAAGGACGTAGATTAAATCGCAAAAGAAATAAAGAAGTTATGTGTCGAGTAAAAAAGAAACTAGGGAGTACCTCACCAGCCAGTTCTCTTTAGATCGCACACACGTGTGTGTACATGTTTACGTCGTACACAATTGAATCTCAACCACATCTATAATTCATAATACCTAAATAGTTGATCCCCACTACTTCTAATTCTTTCAACATGCGAGTCATCCACCTCACCAAGTGTGTCACGTCAGCATCCACTAACAATATTTTTCAGCCCATGCAAACCTTATTCAATTATCACTAATTCTCTCAACATGCAAGCATCCAACTTCAGCCCATGCAAACCATAACAATATGTTTATTTTTGTCACTGGACATATGTAGTAGATTAGACAATTATTTAATTTATTTACTTCCTAAAGGTTGTGAAATGCCCTGATTTAGACAGAATGCAAGTACGGAATATTTATATGTTCAAATTATTAGCTTATGATTTAGATCTTTTCCTTCATATATAAGTCATTTGTAATTAATTTTTATATTCATGCAGCAACTCGCGGGGAAGGTTTATTATATTAGAGATCCAACGGCCATGGAATTTTGGAACATGGTTCCACACGCATCCACTATGACTAGTAAAATAAGAAAAATGCTGTAAAAACCAAAAAAATGTGTTTTCGTGTGTTTAAAGTAATATGAAGGTTTGATTTTGTTTCTTCGTTAAGAATATCATGGTTACATGTCATTTCTTCGTGAAACTTCACAAGTTCACATGTGAATAGACACTCGATCAAGTTTTATAACCTTAAATTTTATAATTGTTTGATTCTTTTGCTATTTTTTATCTTATTGGGTGCATGAAATCATGTTCACCATTGTGTTTTTTAGATCCAACCATCTAATTTTTTTAGATGATGTGACTTTACATGGTGTCTCTCTGAGTGCCTCCAGTTACTAATATAGAATCTTTTCGGGTGGCCCTGCCGAAAGGGAACAACGTACTATGAAAGAGACACATGTCTTAGAATTTTCAAACCTCTACATAACTTCTCGAATAAAAAACTTTAATTAATGGGCACATTTGTGCCACAATACTGAAAGTGACAGTTACAATATCACGTGAATTTTCCATTCAGTGTTCCTGTGTGTCTCCAGTATTATACACGTGTACCGTTTAGGGGCCTCTCCTGTTCTAATTCTTATATAAAGCCAACCAGTTCACAAGGCATGCATCACCAACCTTAACATTATCAGAGAGAAGTGATCAGCTGAGCTCGAACGTTCTCCGGCAATGGCAGCCTCCGTGGAGAGTCACCGTCGCCCACACCCGCCTGCGATGAACGACAACCAGCGCAGCCACGGGTTTCACCACCCCACCGTATGGGGGGACTTCTTCCTTGGTTTCAGGCCATTCTCTCCGGCGCAGGTGAACTAAATTTAATCAGCACACTCCAGTGTTGTACCTTCTTGTTGGAGCTAGGTTGATGAACTAGTAGTACTTCCGTTGCACAACTCTTTATAGATGTCGTTTTACAGAATGTAGAAGTTAACTTAAGGTTTAGCGGATAATATAACGCACATCATGAAGTATGTTTTTGTTGAAACATATTTTCATGCAAAATGGACTGTTGAAGCATAACCTCGTACACCAAGTGAGTACTAATGTTACATGCTCTTGCAGTGTATTTCCATGAAAAACAAGGCTGAAGTAATAAAAGAAGAGCTGAGGGCGACAATAGTAGATTCGGGTTCTGTTGATCTGCCTCAGAAGCTTGAGCTTGTCGATACTTTACAGCGGCTTGGTTTGGACTACCACTATGGGACGGAGATCAATGATTTGTTGTGTGGGATTCATGATGCCGGCGATGAAGCCCACGATCTTCACACGGCGGCCCTTCGATTTTATTTGCTCAGGAAACAGGGATTGAATGTTTCACCAGGTATAACGAACATAATTAGAATATCAAAGACGTGGGTAGGTGAGGTTTTCTAGAATTATTTGTCCTAATAGAACCATGTACTATACATGACAATGCCACAGATGTATTCCTAAAGTTCATAGATGACGAAGGAAAGATTACGTGCAACGACACAAGAAGCCTCTTGGGCGTGTACAACGCTGCCCATGTTCGAACCCATGGTGAAGAAACACTCAGCAGCGCGATGGCTTACGCAAAAGACCATCTCGAGCGTGCCGTGGAGCAACAGACAATTCCACCATCAATATTGCTCGATCAGGTGCGGCGCGCGCTGGAAACACCTCTTTTCAGGAGGCCTCGAAGAGTTGAAGCGCGACACTTCATCTCAGTTTATGAGAGAATGAGTACAAGGAATGAGGCCATTTTGGAGCTTGCAAAGCTGGACTTCAGTATTCTGCAAGCCCTGTACTGTGAGGAGCTGAGGGCTCTTACTCTGTAAGTGACTCTCTATGACGAAATCTGCTAGTATATAACACTGGACATGGTGTCTCGCTGAGTAGGCCGAAAGCACCGGCCGCAGGCACCAAAGCTGGATCCCTTGTGCGGAGTAAGGGCGCCTCACACCCAGCAGCGAGTGCTGCACAAGGAACCTCCAAGGCAGCTACGTGTGGTGGCCTAGCCACAAGACAAGGCTCCCATGGTGGGCTACAAACAAGTCTAGCAGGAGGGCTTGGTGGCTCACGTGGTGAGCTAGGGCCATCTACACCTAGTGACGTTGCAAGTGATCCAGGAGATATGCAAGGTTCTTTACCAGCACATGTACGTACAGTTTTGCCATGCTTGGCCACTATAATGCAAGAAGATGGGAACGGCAATGTAACATCTGTACCCGGGGATGAAAGTCTAGCTTTGCCAAAAGCAATGTGCGAAGCAAACGGTGAGGAGTTACTCCTGAAGGTACAAGGAGCCATGCAAATAATGTCGTCTCCGAAGGCACAAGAGACGAGGACAACGCCACCTACACCTGTACTGCTACAACCGGTGTTACACCCATATTTGGAGAAGACTCTTCGGACGATTGACCCGGCAAAAGTGAAAGGGAGTGGGCAACGGTGTCTAGCAAGTGCCGAGGACTCGGCAGAATTTGTGGACGCAAATACGAAAGAGTGTTGGCGTCATGCTATGAAAGAAGAGTTGGGGTCGATCCATGACAATAATTCGTGGGAGCTTGTGGATCTTCCCAACAATGAAAAGACTATAGAGCTTAAGTGGGAATTCAAGGTCAAGAACGATGTTGAAGGGTGGATGAAGCACAAGGCGCGGTTTGTAGCCAAAGAGTACGTGCAAGAAGAGGGTGTGGACTTCGAAGAAGTATTTGTTCCCATTGCAAAGATGGAGTCGGTGAGATTACTCATCGCTCTCGCGGCTCAGGAATCATGAAAAGTACATCACATGGATGCAAACTCTATGGTTTTGAACGGCGAGATAGGAGATGTGTATGTTAATCAACCACCGGATTTCATCAAAGAGGAAGAAGAGCACAACGTACTGAAATTACACAAAATCTTGTATGGACTATGGCAAGGACCTCGGGAGTGGAACATCAAACTTGATCGGACATTGATTTCTCTTGGATTTGAGAAAGCCCCACTAGAGCATGCAATGTACAAGAGAGGTGAAGGAAGGGATCGTCTACTAGTTGGCATCTACGTCGACGACCTATTAATTACCGGAGCAGATGAAGAGGTGATTGCAAAGTTCAAGCTACAGATGAAAGAGTTTTTCAAGATAGATGATCTAGGTCTTTTGAGCTACTACCCCGGGATAGAGGTACATCAAAAGACGGAGGGGTCACACTATGCGAGGAGGCATGCGCAAGGAAGATACTTAAAAACTGTGCTATGAAATATTGCAATCCAATTGACGCTCCGACGAAACCTCGTCTTGAGCTGAACAAGAAGAGTAAAGCACCCGTAGTTAATGCAATAGAGTATATTGCAGCTGCCACTGCGGCGTGTGAAGGTGTGTGGCTAGAGCGGCTACACGGTGATCTCATGGATCGAGATCTGGAACAAGTGGTGCTTAATGTTGATAGCAAGTCTGAAAGTTTTCTGCGCGAAGATCCAGTGCGGCATGATAGAAGCAAGCACACTGATACGGTGTATCACTACATAAAGGACTGCATGGAAGAAGCTAAGATGAAGGTCAACTACGTTTGCACCGATGATCAGATGGCAGACATCCTAACCAAGGCTTTGGATCGAGAGAAGCTCTTGGAGATGCGAAGAAGGCTCGGCGTCGGAGCTGTGACGTAACGACCTCGTGTTTAGGGGGTGATTGTTGGAAGTAAACCCGACATACCCTCCCAGCTGGCGGTGTTTGGGTCGTGTACGAGCATGTATCCGATTAGTATTTGAGTCAGAGTTAGTCTAGGAGTAGTATTACTCTAGATAGCTTAGCTTTCGTACTATATATATGTACGTACCCCTAGGCTTGTAATACCACCGTGACATCAATAAAGCAAAACACCAGGCTCGAGACGGGCCTGTGGCAATCATCCAAATACTTGTGTGCGTGCGTTTGTTTCCGGCCGGCTGGCCGCCGTGCACGTACGTGTGATTTTGGTGTTGCCTACGGAAAGATTGATCAGGAGCAGACTAGCTAGTACAAGCTAGCTTTGCACTACGGTGTGTATCGACGTAAAGCACTTCGTCGAGATTGTCAGCAAGGTTTGTTCGTCATCGTCGTTCGTCGTCGGTCGTATTACCATCGTCAGAAGTACTCGACATCGGGACTGGGCCAACAATATAGGCAAAATTTCACCTTCTGTCCCTCGGTGCAATTTGTTTCGTCACTAAACTCTAAGTCCAGACACAACCCTTGAAATGGATTTCATATGATCCCTCGTACCATTACAATACAAGTTCTTGGTTCATTTGCAGGTGGTGGGAAGGACTGCAACTACAAGACCACTTGAGCTTCGCACGAGACAGGATGGTGGAGATGCACTTTTGGATGCTTGGAGTTTTATTTGAGCCACAATATTCATACGGACGAATAGTGCTCACAAAGTTCTTTACATTTATATCGATATTCGATGACATTTACGACAGCTACAGCACCTTAGAAGAAAGCAGGCTCCTCACCATGGCAATGGAAAGGTCTCTATATATCTATGTTGGCTTGGGTGGTTTTAACAACCCATTAATGTGTTGCTTGATACTAATTCTAGAACAACTCTCTATTGTTTTTAGGTGGGATGAACAAGCCGCTGAACACCTCCCAGGTTACACGAAGTTTTTCTACAGAAAAGTACTCGCGACCATGAAGGTCATTGAAAAAGATTTGGATAGTCAAGGAAACAAGCATGCAGACTATGAACATGTTTAACTAAAGAAATATAAATCATTAAATACTTGCATATGATCATTATGGATGGAACGCAACTAGCACTATGACGTGAAGCCCCTGATCGCATTCTGGAATATTGATGTAGAGCCACTTGCATGCGTGTACAAATAGGTAAAAGTGATGAAATCATCAAGACTCTTGATAAATTTAAAATTTAAAATATTTTGACTCATAAATAGTGTACTAGATGTATGGTTCATCTTAACTGATGGCTTTGTTTCACAAGACATACAAAACTAATATCATAATATTTGTTGTCTTAAAAGTTATCATCTATACTTATGAAGAGCATGTTTTATTAATGTTCAACAACAACAAAGCCTTTAGTCCCAAACAAGTTGGGGTAGGCTAGAGATGAAACCCATAAGATCTCGCAACCAACTCATGGCTCTGGCACATGGGTAGCAAGCTTTCACGCACCCCTATCCGTAGCTAGCTCTCTGGTGATACTCCAATCGTCTTTTAGGTCTCTCTTAACGGACTTCTCCCATGTCAAATTCGGTCTACCCCGCCCTCTCTTGACATTCTCCGCATGCTTTAGCCGTCCGCTATGCACTGGAGCTTCCGAAGGCCCGCGATGAATATGCCCAAACCATCCCAGACAATGTTGGACAAGCTTCACTTCAATTGGTGCTACCACAACTCTATCTCGCATATCATCATTCCGGACTCGATCCTTTCTCGTGTGGCCACACATCCATCTCAACATACGCATCTCCAACACACCTAACTGTTGAACATGTCGCCTTTTAGTCGGCCAACACTCAGCGCCATACAACATTGCGGGTGGATCCGCCGTCCTGTAGAACTTGTCTTTTAGCTTTTGTGGCACTCTTTTATCACAGAGAATGCCAGAAGCTTGGCGCCACTTCATCCATCCGACTTTGATTCAATGGTTCACATCTTCATCAATACCCCCATCCTCCTGCAGCATTGACCCCAAATATCGAAAGGTGTACTTCTGAGGTACCACCTGGCCATCAAGGCTAACCTCCTCCTCCTCACACCTAGTAGTACTGAAACGGCACATCATGTACTCGGTTTTAGTTCTACTAAGCCTAAACCCTTTCGATTCCAAGGTTTGTCTCCATAACTCTAACTTCCTATTTACCCCTGTCTGACTATCATCAACTAGCACCACATCATTCGCAAAGAGCATACACCATGGGATATCTCCTTGTATATCCCTTGTGACCTCATCCATCACTAATGCAAAAAGATAAGGGCTCAAAGCTGACCCCTGATGCAGTCCTATCTTAATCGGGAAGTCATCAGTGTCGACATCACTTGTTCGAACACTTGTCACAACATTATCGTACATGTCCTTGATGAGGGCAATGTACTTTGATGGGACTTTGTGTTTCTCCAAGGCCCACCACATGACATTCCGCGGTATCTTATCGTAGGCCTTCTCCAAGTCATTGAACACCATATGCAAGTCGTTCTTTTGCTCCCTATATCTCTCCATAAGTTGTCGTACCAAGAAAATGGCTTCCATGGTCGACCTCCCAGGCATGAAACCAAACTGATTTTTGGTCACGCTTGTCATTATTCTTAAGCGGTGCTCAATGACTCTCTTCCATAGCTTCATTGTATGTCTCATCAGCTTAGTTCCACGGTAATTAGTACAACTCTGAACACCCCCCTTGTTCTTGAAGATTGGTACTAATATACTCCGTCTCCATTCTTCTGGCATCTTGTTTGCCTGAAAAATGAGGTTGAAAAGCTTGGTTAGCCATACTATCGCTATGTCCCCGAAACCTTTCCACACCTCAATGGGGATACAATCAGGGCCCATCGCCTTGCCTTCTTTCATCCTTTTTAACGCCTCCTTGACCTCAGACTCCTGAATTCGCCACACAAAACGTATGCTGGTCCCATCAAAGGAGTCGTCCAGTTCAATGTTTTATTAATGTTCGCTCGTAAAAAAAATCTGCTACGCTTAAGAAATATGTGTATGCATGTATGTTGACAATCAACTTCCCCATGGAAAATAAATATATAATTGTGCCTGTGCAGCTAATCGATGCTACAAAATGCTACTACAACGAGGCGAAATGGTGTGAGGAAAGCGACACACCAGTTACTATTGAGGAGCACCTGCGGATCTCGGTGCCTAGCTGTTGCTGCATGCATGTTGCATGCCTTGCCTTCACTGTCATAGGAGCGGGCAGAGACGCCATCGAGTGGGGCATGACCTATCCCAAAATCATGCGAGCTTCCTGCACCATCGGCCGCGTCATCAATGATGTGGCTTCACACGAGGTTACACACTTACAGCTGAAAATATATGCCATGTTTTATTTTATTTGCTTTTTTCAGTTCATGGATAAGTTTGGGATCCTTTTAGTTTTGTAGCTTGTTGCTTTTGTTTGGTGGTGAATATTATGCAAAAGCATAATAAATCCTAGTTGTGTGCATCATGATATCTATGCCAATTAAAAGCCAATTAAGTAAACTGATGTAATCCCTCCATTCTGAAATACCCTTTCTGTAAATTAATACATGGCGTTTTAGAGATTTGTGTATCTAAGACTCTAAAAATGAACATAGATATATTGCTGTAAATTATAAACTTACTGAACTTCAAAATGTTTTAAATGGTAAATCCCACGATATTATTGTAGTTAACAATCTCAAATAAGACAGTCCCCTCAGAGAAGTTTGGGAAAATATTTTCTAGAACACCATCTAATTTGGAATGGGGATAATAGTTAACTGGTCATACAAACCACTTGCCATACAATATAGGTAAACTAATAGAAAAGTTATTTAACTAGAAAAGGACACCCTGGTAACTGCATCATTTGATGCATTGCTGCACATAGCCGTATTAATAGAACGGGTGATCACTTTGTTAACATGACCCTCTTTTTCCCTCGTAAATCAGCGAGAACAAGAACAGTGCTCTGGCGAAAGGTCTGTGATGTCAACGGTGGAAGCATGCATGGAGGAGAACAACTACATTGCGAAGGAAGATGCATACAAAAAGCTCAGGGAGCTCATAGAGGAGTCATGGATGGACATCATTGAGGAGGTCCTCAGGCCATCCGCCGTGCGGCCCACAGCGCCGCTCCTCGAGGCAGTGGTGAATTCGACATGGATGTTGGACTTCTTGTACAAGGATCAAGACACGTACACCGATCCACGAGGTCTCAAAGTGGTAGTAGATTCTATATATGTAAATCCTATATAGAGAAAAGTATTCAAATTTCTATATGCAAATAATCATGCTATGAGAAACCATAAAACTCACCGCTCATGTATCATCCAATGTATCTACGAGAAAACTATGAGAAAAGAATCTACTATGCGCAAGCCGAATGATAATCAAGTCTTTCAATCAGCTGGTTTAGCAAGTAGTATCTAGACTAAACATGCATCACACCGTCCACTACTTTACACCTGGATCTGGAGAATCTGGTGCCTGGCAGCAAGCAACATATAGGAGCTGCTCTCCTAGCCTCGTCGAGCCAGTCGGTACCTACCAAGCAAGGGATGGGAAGCAGAAATTGTGCATTGTACCAGGACAATCGTTTGTAGCACCTTAGTGTTGAACATTTCCTGAGCCACTTGACCAATTCTCGGTGCTTTACCTTTTATGGTGTCATGACATACTCTTCGACACGTATGTTATCAAATGGTTATCCCTAGGAGTTAGTTGGTTGACCGAGAAAAAGCAACATTTACCTTGTTTGAGTCACCTTCACACAGTACTAGAAATTTCATTATCCACCGATGGTACAACCTCTGCCTCTGTCCACCAACATACTTGTCAGCTTTATCACTATTGGCGAAGAGATGCGAGGTAGCACGATGCTGCAATCCAGCCAACCACTTCCCACAAGATTTTTCTAACGTGGCATTTTTCAACTCTTTAATATGTTCGATTTTTTTCGTGGCAACTCAAGCTATTTCTTTTGAGTCCACAGTGAAACTAGCGGCTGCGATGAAACATCTAAGATTTATTTAAATTGTTTGTATATGCTAAATTTAACTATACTTGGTCTACAATGAATGATTTTGATATAATATTTACTTTATTCTAAATGTTAAAAACATATTAAAAATATCGGTAATTTAAAATCTTTTTTTGCAAGATAAATACTAGACAATTATTCTTGCAAAGCTTAATCCATGCACTTATTACATGTGATAGTGATCAAAGTTAAACATTGACACTGAGGTGCATCCAGACTTTGAACATCCATTTAGCCTGATCAAAGTGCGTACGGCTATCCCTTTATTTAGTGAAAGAATTATTGCATTTCATTGTGTTTCACACACGAATTTTCAAGTCCAAACAAGCAGGTTCATTTACGCTTGACCAGTCAAATAGTCAATAGATACCTACTGCTAAGGACTACTAGTAGAATGATGGTAGTGTGTCGTAGTCGGTGTTAAATAAAATACGCGCCTGCTGCTCACACCGATTATAGCAAATGCATTTTAGGTATATACTTCCGTTTTCTAGACAATCAATTCTGTGGATGCATTCGCTTGGTGAGGCCGGAAAACAGAAGTACCACATGGTCAAGTCGAGTGAAATTTGTATGCCAAAGGACCAAGTGGATTTGGCGCATTGTTCAAGGAGATGGGGGCCTGTGGTTGGATTTTATCAAAGCTAAATACCTAAGGGGACAATCCTTCACTATATGCTCTCAGGCTCGCGGTTCCCAATTTTGGCAGGCAATTCAATCTCTGAAACCATGTTTTCGGCTCGGCGTTGTGACGAGAAGGAATGTTTGCCTGATGACCAAGTGGATTTGGCGCATTGTTCAAGGAGATGGGGGCCTGTGGTTGGATTTTATCAAAGCTAAATACCTAAGGGGACAATCCTTCACTATATGCTCTCAGGCTCGCGGCTCCCAATTTTGGCAGGCAATTCAATCTCTGAAACCATGTTTTCGGCTCGGCATTGTGACAGAGATCGGGAGGGTGTCCGACACCATGTTTTGGCTGGACCATTGGGTTGGGCCCCATCCGCATAGGCAATAATTCCCAGCTCTGTTCACAATCTGCAACCAACCCACAATTTCTGTTGCCGTGGTCGTCACTGGCATTATTGCATTGACGTTTTGGCAGCGCATTGACGTTTCGGAGAACCTTCGGTCCCGTCGAGGCTGACGAGTGGCATGAGCTCACGGGCATTATTGCAGAGACGGAAGTGTCGGAGCAGACCGACGTCACATCCTGGCAGCTTGACCCCTCGGGGCTTTTTTCCTCTAAATCCTTGTATGACCGATTGGCAGCAGGACAGGGGCCAGAAGAGCTCACCGAGATATGGAAGACTAAGCTACCGCCAAAGATCAAAATCTTCCTGTGGCAACTGGTCAGGGGCAGACTTCCTTCTGGTGACCAAGTTCTAAAACAGAATGGGCCGGGGACCGGCACCTGCCCACTGTGTAATGTCGACGAGGACCTCAACCACATTTTCTTCTATTGTGTATCAGCCCAGTTCCTATGGAGCTGCTTTCGGGAGATGTGGGGGAATGGATGGTGCCAACGGCGGAGCTTAGTGTGTTGCTGGGGGGGGGGGGGGGGGGGGGGGGGGGGGGGGGGGGCTGTGGCCCCCCCATGATTGGCGCATGCAAGCTTAGTTTTTTGAGAGAAAGAGCTTACATATGGAAATTTTGTGTGTTTGCCCCCCCCCCCCCCACTAGTTCATATATTCTGTCCCCCCCCCCCCCCCTCCCAAAGGACTTGGTCAAGCTCCGCCACTGGATGGTGCCCTACTAACTTCCCCGAGTTTTTTTCAATTGTTAGAGGGAAGCTCGGGTCAGGCTCACAGATTGACATGGGTCAATTTTGGACCGATGGCTTGGTCGTTGTGGTGCATTAGGAATAAACTAGTGATTGAGCGCATAATTCCTAATAGACCCACTGACGCTATATATAAATTGTGTTATCCAAGCAGCAGGATAGGTCGGCGCTGGACCAACTCATCCGGAGGTTCAAGGCATTGGCGGCTCGTCTACTGATGATCACCTATCCTCCTTGATATTTTTTTAGAAAAGGAGGAGGACCGCCGGCCTCTGCATCTGGGCGATGCATACGGCCATACCTACCCTCCTTGATGCTGTATCTTTTCTTTTGTTTGAGAATATATGTTGTTGTGCTTGCAGCCTAGACTTGTTTCTCCAGTTCTCCTCTCTTGTTCTCCCCTGTATGTCTTTGTGGACCTGTGTTCAGACGGTTCATTGTATGGTTGGTGCTTTATCTATAAAGCGGGGCATGAAGCCTTTTTCGATAATTCGGCTTGCTGGAACCCGGTTGAGCCAGATCCGATGACCCTAGAACTGTTCCTTGATGTTCCAACATATTTCAAGAGCTCATTGGCATGAACTTGAGATCCGCCACGAGGTATTCATCAGTTCATGGCATCAGGCCTAGGGAAGAGACGCTGGGGAAGGAGATTGTAGTAGGCGGAGATGCTTTAAAGGAAGAGGAGTAGGTCAAATATTTTATGCGATTAGGTTCCTTCTTCCATGGTGGCCATCCACATATGCATCTCTTCTCCTCATAGACTTTCGGAGACTTTCTGCAGATGACACTAATCATGGGCATGGGGATGGTTAAAAGTAACATGTACCTTGTTTGAGTCACCTTCAGACAATACTTGAAATTTTGTTATCCACCGATGGTACAACCTCGGCCTCTGTCCACCAACATACTTGTCAGCTTTATCACTATTGGCCAAGAGATGCGAGGTAGCACGATGCTCCAATCCAGCCAACTACTTCCCACCAGATGTTTCTAACGTGGCATTTTTGAACTCTTTAATATGTTCGACTTTTTTTTGTGGCAACACAAGCTATTTCTTTTCAGTCCTCAGCGAAACTAGCGGTTGCATGAAACGTCTAAGATTTATTTAAAAAATTTATACTCCCTCCGTTTTTAAATATAAGTCTTTTTAGACATTTCAAATTGACTACAATATATGGATGTATGTAGACATATTTTAGTGTAGATTCACTCATTTTGCTCCGTATGTAGTCACTTGTTGGAATCTCTAGAAAGACTTATATTTGAGAACGGAGGGAGTATATGCTAAATTTAACTTTACTTGGTGTACAATGAACGATTTTGATATAATATTTTCTTTATTCTAGATGTTAACACATATTAAAAATATTGATAATTTAAAATCTTTTTTTCAAGAAAAATACTACTATTATTCTTGCAAAGCTTAATCCATGCACTTATTACATGTGATAGTGATCAAAGTTAAACATTGACACTGAGGTGCGTCCAGACTTTGAACATCCATTTAGCCTGATCAAAGTGCGTACAGCTATCCCTTTATTTAGTGAAAGAAATATCCCATTTCAATTGTGTTTCACACACGAATTTTCACGTCCAAACAATCAGGTTCATTTGTGCTTGGTGGAGGAAGGGTGAGCAACTGCCATCGTGATAATATATTCGTTTCTCATCCAACAGTAACAGCATCGGGGGTCACTGGATGTATTTACCCGGTTTCTGTCAAGCAATTGATACCAGATTTCTGTCAAGCAATTGATACCAGATTCTAAATTGTTCATGAATGTATGGTGAGAAATACAACTTGTTTATGAATGCATGGTGAGCCATGCCGAGCCGAGACATTGTTTCATGATACGGGTATGTTTCGAGCCAAGGCATACCAAACTTGGTGTTTTGTTTGGAAGTGTGTATGTAAGTTTGATATATGGTTACCTCTACCGTGTGGGTGATGAGGATGCTACCGGAATCATGAGGTACGACAAAAAAATAATTTTCTTACACAACTCTAACAAAGATTCTAGCATCGGAAAAAAAATCATATATAGTAAATTCTACCACCGGAAAGATTCTAGCGCCGCAACAGTTTCACTGTCACACGACGGACGGCTCAGGCTCGGCCACGGCAATGCGTCATGCGCCCAACGGCCGGGCAGGAGACTAGTAAATTCAAGGATGTTAGAATATGTTGTATAGGGATAGAAGTCTGTTTAAATTGTAATCTAATTCTATCTCTTCTTTTGTTTCAACTCTTCCCGATCTTCTCTCTGTAACGATCAACCTAGATCCATCTTCTCCTTCTTGTAAGCCACGGCATACTCTCAATATATAGCAATGCGGCCCGATCAAAGGGTTCTACGCTTCCCATAACAATTCACATGGTAACATAGCCTCTTCCTCATTAGATCGCATCTAGCTACCTTCCTCGACCGAGAATATGTCTACTACCTCCGCCGCCATGACACCTAGCACCATGGGTGCGCTTTCCACCACCTCATCCTCCACCTTTGCATCATCATCCACCACCACCACCACCTCCCTCGGATCGCCAACACAGGAGAAGCTAACAAGGGGGAGCTTCCTTCTCTGGAAGGCCGTCGTGTTGCCGCAGATCAAAGGCGCGCAGATGGAGCACCACCTCGACGAGAAGAGCCCGGCACCGCCGGCCACCCTCACCATCACCAAGGAAGGCAAAGAAGAGCAAGTGGCCAACTTTGCAAGATCCCTCTGGTATGCACAACAGCAACAACTTCAAGGATATTTGATGGGCTCTCTTTCCCGTGACATTCTTGCACAGGTCGCCACGTTACAGACGCCGGCTGAGGTTTGGCGCGCAATCCTCGCCATGTTTGCTGCTCAGAGTCAAGCTCAAGCGATCAACACCCGCATCGAGCTTACCAATCTTCAGAAAGGTAACATGGCCATGGCCGAGTATCTTGCAAGATTAAAAGTCTCACAGATGAAGTTTCCTGTACTGCCGCCGCGCTCTTCGATCCGGAGATTGTATCCAAGATCCACGCCGGTCTGGACATGGAATATAACCCTGTCGTCTCAATGCTTGCTGCTCGGGTGAACCAATCATGGGTCAGGAGCTCTACAACCAGCTTTTGAGCTTGGACGCCCGCCTCAGCCTCCTCCACGGCACCAACCTCCGCCAGTCGTCCGCCAATTCTATCTCCCGTGGTCGCGGCCATGGGCGCGGTCACTAGGGGCAGTACCGCAGTGGCGGGCGCGGGCGTGGCAACACCCAGGGAGATGGCGGCTATAGCAACCCAGGCATCGGCGGCTACAACAACACAAGCAACTACACCAACAAACCAGGAGGCGGCGGCTTCAACAACAACAACAACAACAACAGTCGCCCTTCTTCCTCTCAGGGGCGTCCTCGATGCCAACTCTGCAAAAAGGCAGGCCATGAAGTCATGGACTGCTGGGACCGGTATGATGAAGACTACGTCCTCGATGCACGCGATGTTGCTGCATCTATGCGTGAGCAAGGGGGCGATGGAGTATGG
The DNA here is from genome assembly GCF_056163025.1 of Triticum urartu. Taxonomy (NCBI): domain Eukaryota; kingdom Viridiplantae; phylum Streptophyta; class Magnoliopsida; order Poales; family Poaceae; genus Triticum; species Triticum urartu. The sequence continues at coordinate 18,235,534 of NC_141877.1, forward strand.
TACGTTGACTCTGGCGCAACGGATCATGTTACTGGTGAACTAGAGCAACTTGCTCTCCGGGAGAAGTACCTTGGCAATGATCAGATTCATACTACGAGTGGTGGAGGTATGGATATTCGACACATTGGTCAAGATTTTACTAACTCCCCTACTCTTAAACGTGATCTAGTCCTAAAAGATGTTCTTCATGTTCCACGAGCCGAGAGAAACCTTGCATCTATGTCTTGTTTAGCCACCGATAATAATGTCTTCTTTGAAACTCACCCTCGTTACTTTTTAATAAAGGATTGGGCAACGATGGAACTCCTTCATCACGGTAGATGCATTGGAGGGCTTTATCCCATCACATCCGGAGCACTCAATCGCAAGCGTCATCAAGTTTATTCTGTCATCAAGCCCTCTTTGGCACGGTGGCATCAAAGATTAGGACATCCGTCATCAATCATAGTCAAACAAGTAGTTAATAAAGGCAATCTTCCATTATCACATAGTCAAATTAGTGAGTCCATTTGTGAAGCTTATCAATGTGCCAAGAGTCATCAACTCCCTTATCCTAAGTCAAACAGTGTGTCTTATGCTCCTTTAGAGCTTATTTTCAGTGACATATGGGGTCATGCTAGAGATTCTTTTGAAAGAAAAAAAATGTGTCAGTTTCATTGATGATTATAGCAAGTTTACTTGGATTTATTTGCTAAAGTACAAATCCGAAGTTTTTTTTCTGTGTTCCAAGAGTTCCAAAAGCTTGTTGAGAGACACTTTGACAGGAAAATTTTGGCAGTCCAAAGTGACTGGGGACGGGAGTATGAGAAGTTCAATTCCTTCTTCCGTAGCATAGGCATTGAACATCATGTATCTTGTCCTCATGCTCACCAGCAAAACGGCTTTGCCGAGCGAAAACATCGCCACATTGTTGAAGTTGGTCTCTCCCTCCTTGCGCATGCCTCGATGCCTCTCAAGTATTGGGATGAAGCATTCATCGCAGCTACCTATCTTATAAATCGTCTTCCTAGTAAGGTCATTGGCAACTCTACTCCATTAGAGCAATTATATCATCAAAAACCTGACTACAACTCTCTCAAAAAATTTGGGTGTGCTTGCTACCCAAATTTACGTCCATACAATCATCATAAGCTTGAGTTTAGGTCTACTCAATGTGTTTTTCTCGGATATAGTAATCTTCACAAAGGGTATAAATGCCTAGAGATTGCAACTGGAAGTATCTATATTTCTCGAGATGTTTTTGATGAATCTTGACGTCGCTTGAAGCTATGTCGGTATTTCCCCAAAGAGGAAGGGATGATGCAGCACAGCGGCGGTAGGTATTTGCCTTAGATGTGAAACCAAGGTTATCGAACCAGTTGGAGAACCAAGCAACACAACATAAACAGCCCCTGCACACCGATAACAAGTCCTCGCAACCCGACGTGTGCCTCAAGATAGGCAAACGGACGTGAGATAAAATCTTAGTAGATTGATAGATCGAATGCCAAATAAAATAAATAAAAATAAATTGTAGCAAGGTATTTTTGTATTTTTGGTTTAATAGATCTGAAAATAAAAGCAAAGGAAAAGTAGATCGCAAAGGCAAATATATGAGAAAGAGACCCGGGGGGGGGGCGTAGGTTTCACTAGTGGCTTCTCTCGAGAAAAATAGAAAAAACGATGGGTGAAAAAATTACCGTTGGGCAATTGATAGAACTTAAAATACTCATGACCATATCCAGGCAATGATCATTATATAGGAATCACGTCCAAGATTAGTAGACCGACTCCTGCCTCCATCTACTACTATTACTCCACACATCGACCGCTATCCAACATGCATCTAGTGTATTAAGTTCATGGATAAACGGAGTAATGCAATAAGAACGATGACATGATGTAGACAAGATCTATCTATGTAGAGATAGACCCCATCGTTTTACCCTTAGTAGCAACGATACATACGTGTCGGTTCCCCTTCTGTCACTGGGATCAAGCACCGTAAGATCAAACCACTACAAAGCACCTCTTCCCATTGCAAGATAAATAGATCAAGTTGGCCAAACAAAACCAAAATATTGGAGAAGAAATACGAGGCTATAAGAAATCATGCATAAAAGAGATCAAAGAAACTCAAATACTTTCATGGATATAAAAAGATAGATCCGATCATAAACTCAAAGTTCATCGATCCCAACAAACACACCGCAACAGAATTACTCCCTCTGTCCGGGTTTATTGGGCCTCTCAACAAACTAACCGCGTCCCATTTTTGTAAGGCCCCTAAACTTTCACAGTAAATTTCTCTCGATTCTCTCTTATGCATGCACGCAGGATTGGTTAGGCAGCCGCATCATTAGCTGCATGCACTATGCAATAACTGCTTGGCTAGTGCAAAACGTGGGCCATCAGCTACATGTCGTAAATTGAGCTACTCTGGTTGGCCATTGGCATTCTCGGGACAATGCATTCTTAGCGTTAAATCACCCACCATTTGTATTAACTTTTTTCCTTGGTACCTGAGTTTCTGCATGCAGGCCCAATAAACCCGGACGGAAGAAGTACATCATATGGATCTCCAAGAGACCATTGTATTGAGAATCAAGAGAGAGAGAGAGAGGGAACCATCTAGCTACTAACTACGGACCCGAAGGTCTACAAAGAACTACTAACGTATCATCGGAGAGGCACCAATGGAGGTGGTGAACCGCATCCGAGATGGTGTCTAGATTGGATCTGGTGGTTCTGGACTCTGCGGCGACTGGATGAATATTTCGTCGACTCCCCTAGGGTTTTGGGAATATTTGGTATTTATAGAGCAAAAAGGCGGCCCGGGGGGCACCCGAGGTGGGCACAACCCACTAGGGCGCACCTGGGCCTCCTGGCGCGCCCTGGTGAGTTGTGCTCTCCTCGGAGCACCCTCCAGGCACAACCAGGGCCCATTATGTTCCTTCTGGTCCAAAAAAATCTCCGTAAAGTTTCGTTGCGTTTGGACTCCGTTTGATATTGATTTCCCGCGATGTAAAAAACATGTAGAAAATAGCAACTTGCACTTGGCACTATGTCAATAGGTTAGTACCAAAAGATGATATAAAAAACTATAAAATGATTATAAAACATCCAAGATTGATAATATAACAGCATGGAACAATAAAAAATTATAGATACGTTGGAGACGTATCAGCATCCCCAATCTTAACTCCTACTCGTCCTCGAGTAGGGATGTTACAAAAACAGAACTTTTGATGTGGAATACTGCCTAACATGTCATATCATATTCTTTCTTTATAGCATGGACATTTGAACTTTTATATTGTTCAAAGCAATAGTCTAGTTTTGATATGATAATTTAAATACTCAAGCATATCAACAAGCAACCATGTCTTTCAAAATATCAATGCTAAAATAAGTTATCCCTAGCCATCATGCTCAACCATTGATCCATTCATGAAACACACTCGCATATTAGCTACACCCAATACTGAAGTACCATCATATTGCCTCCTAGTTGGTGCTTTTATAAGAGAAGGTGGAGACTCAAATTCAAAATAAAAATTGCATAAAGTAAAAGAAAGGCCCTTCGCAGAGGGAGGTAGGGATTTGTAGAGGTGCAAGAGCTCAAAGCGAAAAACTTAGAGACAAAAACATTTTGGGAGGTGTATCCATCCCACCAACGAAAACGACTTAGAGTTCCCAAAACTTTCCATGTTAGATATATCATAGGCGGTTCCCAAACAGAAAATAAAGTTTATTTCTTTTTCCACCATACTTCCATTTCCATGGCTAACCGTATCCATGGGTGCCTTCCATACCAACACTTTCCAAGAAATTTATTGTTTGACAACATAAAGTAAATTCATTTTTTTCATTTCGGGACTGGGCATCCCTAATATCTTTGCCTTACTCTCGTGTAATGACAAGTGAATAAACACTCATTGTGAAAATAACACATCTAGCATGGAAAATATTAGCCACCCCTCACCGTTTCTCGATCGAAACAAACACACAAAAGAGAAGTTTATTTTGAAAATTAGAGATGACACATGCAAATTTTTTTAGGACGGCAAAAGAATACCACATATAGGTAGATATAATGGACTCATGTGGCAAAACTGGTTTAAAGGATTTTGGATGCACAAGTAGAGATCATACTTAGTGCAAAATGAAGGCTAGCAAAAGATTGAGAAGCGACCAACCAAGAAACGGATAATCTCATAAGGAAGCATTAAGCATAATTAACACTACTGCAGGATGCTGCTAACGCAACACTACGATCAGAGACCCTTCCACGAAACTGTGTGCGATGCAATAATCGCAAACGGTGGTGTAAAAAAACCATCAAAAAGGTGCAAAATGTTTGCGATTGAGGATGCATCAAATACGGCTCAGATTTTAGTTGCATGTGTGATGCAGGGCACACGATTCAGTTCAATTAACTATTTGCGGTGAGGAGGAATAAAAGAAATGGGCAGCTGTGACGCCCGGATAATCAAGCTACAATAACCTCTGCTAATGGTGCCATGTCACTTCGATTACTATTGCTAATCTCGCGTTAGTTTGAAACCATTTCAAATTCAAAATCAAGCAAACAATAAAAGATTTCGAATATTAAAACTAAAATGTTCAAAATTTGGCAATTAATCCATAGAACATATTGGCGGAGAAATCATCTTTTTATGAAGTGTTTAAGTGTGCAAAATTAAATAAAACAGCAGCTAAAACATATTCTCAAATGCTATTAATTAGTAAAAATATGCAAACTAATTAATTGGAGTGCCAAATAAGTTGTGGCAGTGGCATACTTAATAATACTAATTTTGGGGCTAGATTCATATTTTACAAAACCAATAAAATAAAATAATAAAAATGAAACTAATAGGAAATCTAAATGGTTAAAGAGAGAAACAAAACAACAACATCAAAAAGATCAAAGCCCCCTCATCCCCTGGGCCTTAGGCCTGCTAGGCCCAACCAAACCCCACCAGAACTAACCCTAGCTCGATCCCCCACCGTTCCCTTGTCTCCCTGTGAGCGCCGCCTCACGCGCACACACAGTCGCATGGGGGCGAAACGCCTCTGCTCGATCCCCTTATCCCTACCTCACTTTCCCTTCTCTCGCCACCGCTGACCAGCGCCTCCCTGTCGCCTTGCTGCTCACCTCCTAGCCGCCATGATCCGGTGCCCTCTGCCTCCGCCACGCGCCCCATTTTTCCCCACGCGGCGCGTCTCCTTCTCCTGCTCGCCTGCTTCCCCGGCCAGCCGCTGCTTGCGCCATGGCCGCCGTGTGCGTATTACCCACCGCCAAGCATCACCGTCGTCCCCGCGCCGTGAGGCCAGGTCCGGCCACTCTGTCGTCGTCCACTACACCGTCATTGAGGAGCAGAACGAGCTGGGACGCACCAAGTCGAGCAGATCGACTTCACTTACCCGCTCCGGCCGCCGGCGTTCGTCGTCGACTATGGCGAACCCCTGCTGCTCCTAAGCTTTCGCAGAGCCTCCATGAGCTCCATATGTGAGCTTTGTTCGTTTTTCTTCTCCCTACTGCTCGAACCCCCTACTGCTGCTTGCTGTTGGTGTTGTTGTCGCTCCAGTCGTCGCCTCGCTCATCCACTGGACCTCACCACTGCCCGCACGCACATGCCGCTCCCTACAAGGCCCTACCGCAGCTTGGCCGTGGTCAGGCTTTGCTAGCCCCTGCGCGCCGTGCGAGCCCATCTCCAGTTGGTCGCGCTCCTCACGAGCGCTCCCGTGCGTGGCCTCCCCACTCCCGCCGCTGCCACTGCCTGCTGCTGCTCCGGTCGGCGAGCCTCGCCGTGGCTGGCCTGGGCAGTGCCCACGGTCCAGCGAGCGCGCGCCCCGGTTCGCCGTGCCTCCCCTCCCCGTTGGCCGAGCCTGAGGCAGCGGGCGGGCGCCCGCTGCGCGACATCGGGCTGCGATCGACGCCTGCTAAGCAACCAAACCCGCTAGGCCCCCTGGGGCCTATGACATGTGGGGCCTGGCCCTAGAACGTTTAAAAAAGAGAGAAGAAAAGAAAAAGGAAATAAAATAAAAATGAATTAATAAAATTAATAATTAATTAATTAGTGAATTAATTAACTTAATTAATCTTCTTTAGTTAACCTAATTAACTATTGTGAATTAATTAAACTGTAATTAGATTAGTTAAATCCTAATTAGAGTAAACAGAGTATGACATGCGGGACCCACACGTCAGATTGACCCAGTCAACTCCATGTTGACTCCTGACGTCATGATGACGTCAGCATGCACTATTATGGATAATGTTAGAGTTAAATAATTAAATAAATTCTAAAAATGATTAAAACTTTAGAAAATCATATAAAATAAACCGTAGCTCAGATGAAAATACTTTGTACATGAAAGTTGCTCAGAACGACGAGATGAATCCGGATATGTAGCCCGTTCGTCCGCCACGCATCCCTAGCATAGCGAACACGCAACTTTCCCCCTCTGATTCATCTGTCCGAAAACACGAAACACCGGGGATATTTTCCCGGATGTTTCCCCCTGTCGGTGTCAAAACCGGCGGATCTCGGGTAAGGGGTCCCGAACTATGCATCTAGGTAGGATGGTAACAGGAGGCAGGGGACACGATGTTTTACCCAGGTTCGGGCCCTCTTGATGGAGGTAAAACCCTACGTCCTTCTTGATTAATATTGATGATATGGGTAGTACAAGAGTAGATCTACCACGAGATCAGAGGGGCTAAACCCTAGAAGCTAACCTATGGTATGATTGTATGTTATGATTGTTGTTCTACGGACTAAAACCCTTCGGTTTATATAGACACCGGAGGGGGTTAGGGTTACACAAGGTCGGTTACAAAGGAGGAGATATCCATATCCGTGTTGCCTAGCTTGCCTTCCACGCCAAGTAGAGTCCCATCCGGACACGAGACGAAGTCTTCAATCTTGTATCTTCATAGACCAACAGTCCGGCCAATGGAGATAGTCCGGATGTCCGGAGACCCCCTAATCTAGGACTCCCTCAGTAGCCCCTGAACCAGGCTTCAATGACGATGAGTCCGGCGCGCAATATTGTCTTCGGCATTGCAAGGCGGGTTCCTTATCCGAATACATCAGAAGAATTTGAATACGAGGATAGTGTCCAACCCTGGAAAATAAGTTCCACATTCCACCGTAGAGAGAATAATATTTTCGTAGATCTAATTTGCTGGCTTGTTTTGGCAGCATGACGTTATGTCATGGCCCGGTGATTATTCGAACCGTTTCTTCTAACCAGCCCCGCACATAACGCGAGGCATTTTTTTCGACACGTCTTGTCAAAGCAGAGATCGTGACCCCTTATTACGGGATTCTCATCAACACGGGCGTGGGTAGCCCAACCGCGCCATCAATTGCGGTGCTTGGGGGATAAGCGAGTTTTACCAGGCAAGTGGGGACACTTAGTTTTGTCCGCCCATATAAAGGGATAAGGATTCACCTTTCTATCCACACCTTCTTCCTCCTTTGCTCATCTGTTTCCGCACACTCGAGCTCTAGCGCCCAAGTCCACACTTCCACCTCAACCTTCTCCAACCATGTCCGGAGCGGGAGGCAAGTGGATGGTCTCCTCCGTCACGGAGGGAGACATCAAGAAACTGAGGAGAGCTGGATACCTGCCCGAGGACATCACGCACCGGCTCCCAGATGAGGGGCAGCTCATCCCCACCCCCAGACCCCATGAGAGGGTAGTATTCCTCACCCATTTCCTTCACGGACTGGGATTCCCTCTCCATCCATTCGTCCGGGGGCTCATGTTCTATTACGGCCTGGATTTCCACGATCTCGCCCCGAACTTCGTCCTCAACATCTCGGCGTTTATCGTCATGTGCGAGGCCTTCCTCCGCATCAAGCCCCACTTCGGCTTATGGCTGAAGACCTTCAATATCAAGCCGAAGGTGGTGGGCGGCCGCCAGGCGGAGTGCGGAGGCGCCATGGTGGGCAAGATGCCCAACATAACATGGCTCGAGGGCTCCTTTATGGAAACCATAAAGGGGTGGCAATCGGGGTGGTTCTATATCACCGAGCCGCGCGACCCTGCATGGGCAGTGGCCCCCGAGTTCCGATCTGGTATCCCCACGCGGCTCACCTCCTGGAAAGAGAAAGGCATGTCCTGGGGTAATTCGAAAGAGCTGACCGGACTCCAAACATGTATTCAAAACATGGTGGACAAGAAGCTCAAGCTTGTCAACATAGTCCAAGTTATGCTCATCCGCCGGATACTTCCGTGCCAGCAACGGGAGTTCAACTTGTGGGAGTTCAATCCGGTGCAGCACCGAACTCTGAACAGGCTCTTCGACATGACTCATGAAGACGCCTGGAGGGTGCTGTTCAAAATGCCGAGGTCCCCCCTATTACGGAGGATTGCGGATTCAGCGCGAAGCGCCAAGCCAGTGCCGTAAGCTGCTTTACCTTTCATAGGATACTTATTTTATATAGATTGACTCTGTGCGGGATCTAAACTCCCGTACCTTTAACAGGACTGGCAGAAGATGGCCGGACAGATCGACTGTCCGGCTCCTTTTCCCTAAGGCCCCGTAGACGCTCTTCTGGCGAAGATGCTGACTCCGGACCCTTATAAGGTGTCGGAGAAGACCAAGAAGGCCAAGGGAACCCAAAAGAGTTCCCGACGCTAGGCGTCGTCGGACTCACCGTCCGATGACTCTGCGGCGCACTCTTCCCCCGAAGACGAGGAAGAAGAAGAAGAAGATGCTCCCCCACCGACTGGGGGAGACAAGAAAAGGAAGGCCGCCCAAACTGGGGAGGCCGGAGGGTCCAAGAAGGGAAGGACTCTCCTTCCGGACAGTTCCACCACCGCCGACGAAGGCGAAGACGAGTGGTTGCCCAGGGTCAAGCCCCCGGGGAGATCATAAGTATTCGGATACTAGAGTAACTCATAGGATTCATTTGTCGCACTGCATTCCCTAATCGCCGAACATAATTATGCAGGCCGCCCCGAGCAAATATTGAGGTATCATCGGATGGCTCCCTGGGCTTGTCGGACATGAATAGCGATCCAGTCCCGACCGCCACCTCCCCTCATCCTGCCGACGACGCTAAGGTGTTGTCTCAAGAGGCACTGGATCGAGGGGAGACAGTGCCGGAGGCGCCTCAAGTCGACCTTCCGGACTCCGGGAGCCGAGGGGACGGGGCCCCCGAGAGCTCTGAGTTCGGCCCTCAGCCGAACACTACGCCGGACCGTCCAGCGGTTCCGGGCTCATGCAGGCGGCCTCCTTCTAAGAGGGGCAAGACGCCTGTGCCGGTGACCTCTGTCCATCTAGAGGTGCCGGACAATCTGCTGGAAGCGCTTCGCAGCGCTTCCATCGACGAGGAGCACCGCACTATCATGAGTGCGGTGATCCAGAAGGTTTAGTCCACCAAGAGCGGATTAACTGAAGCCTATGCCAGCCTTCTAACAGGCTTCGAGGTAAGTGTTTTAAAATGTAGTAGAAATATTACCGCATAGACAGTAGCCCCTGATGCTTTGTTCGGTGTTCACAAAGAAAAGCCGAACAGAGGATCAAATAATATTGCAGGAGTCTAATATAAGTATGTCAATATGCATATGCAGGCTTCGCTGCTGGCGTCCGCCGCACTGACTGCGGAGGTCACCGTATTGAAGCAGGACCTCAAGGGGTCCAGGAAAGAGCTCGTCCTTGCTAAGAGGCAGCTCAAGGAGAACAAGGGTAAGTAGTACCCTGTCTATAGATATGTATATATGAAAAAGGACGCGATTGCAAAATGACAGGATCATTGTATGTTTGCTAGGGGCCACGACCGAGGTGGCGACCCTGAAGCAAGCGCTAACCAAGGCCGAAGATAAAGCGGCCAAGGAGCGAGAGAAGCACGAGGCTCGGGTGGGCGCGGTGCAGCAAGAGCTCCAAGCTCTCATGACGAAGCACAAGGCGTTGGAGCTTGACTCGAAGACGCGAGAGTCTGAGCTTGCCGTGGCCCTTGAGAGCGTAAAGAGTGCCAAGGCCGAAGCCCAAAAGGCCCTCCAAGAGATCGACGCGATGAAGAAGATAGCGGCGGGTAAGGCTTTTTATATGCAAAGCAAGCATGTAAAAGTAAATTACCGAGTACTTACCCGGATCCGGAGCTCTTCAGGAGCATTCGCAGATTTGCCCCGCAGTGTGTCCGATGCCGCACAATTTTACCAGGCCGAGGACGGAAGCTCGACGGAGAAGCTGTTCTGGTCTCAGTATGCTGAGGCCGAACATTCGGTGCCGATGAGCAACCAGCTGAAGCAGATGGTCGAGCTACATAAGGCGGCCGATCAGGCCATGAAGGGCTTTATAGTCCGGCTGTGGCCTGGCGATGCTCTTCCGAACAGCTTCTTTGGCCTGGTGAGGCGGCTTGTGGATGCCTACCCGCGGCTGGAGGTCATCAAGCGATCTATCTGCATTGAAGGTGCACGCCGGGCTTTCGCCCGTGTGAAATTGCAGTGGGTCAAGCTAGACGCCGTGAAGCTGATCAAGGATGGTCCGCCAGAGGGCAAGGAGCACCGCCACCCCGAGATGTACTACGAGGGTGTTCTGTCGGGTGCCCATCTTATCGCGGATGAGTGTTCAAAAGATGTAATATTTGAGTAACTCGCTCGTTTGATCCTGTATTTATGAAAACATGTTTCATATGCGCTATGCAACGCTTGTTTGAATTTAAAATATTACCTTCTGTTTGGCTATTTATCCAATCTGAGAGATGGCTAGTCCTCGGCTTCTGCCCCCATGCCACGAGTGCTGGGGTGTTCGGGATAAACCTGAGCACTCTTGTTCCCATATTTGGGTCCTTCGAGGGAGGTGCTCAGCACAACGAACAAGGCAACCGGACTAATAATGTTTTATCACTCTCACTTAGCCATAGAATTCTATAATTTTAAATTTCGGTGAAGCCCCTGGTATTCGGAAGGCCGCATCCGGGGCGCGATACACGCCTGTAAGCTGGACAGGGCCGGCCCCTCGCCCTAAGCGGCAGAAGTCTTTAGGGACTCAAAAAACCTGGCTGAACAGCGACCAGTCTCTCGCCTTATCATGACAGTCAGTTTTAGCTTTCTCTACTGAGGTGCTAAGCCCGGCAGAACCGGGGCACAATCGCAGTAGTTCTCCTAGCGCTACCTTAGCCGATAGAGCGGAACGTAAGGTACCAAAACATAGGAGCCGGGCAAACCCAACATTTGACCAAAGACATGATTCGGAGCTGATGCATATAATGCTATAAGTTCGGGGTGCCACACTTGTGAAAGTGTTCGGACTTTTCACACTGCATTGTGGCGTACGTAAGCCCCTGGTGTATTGGCCGTACCAGAGTGTATGGTTGCAAGGCGTCATTAATGAACACACACACACACATATATATATATATAACAAGAATGCAATAATAGTCGTAATGTCATGCATTTTTTATTAAAAAATTGCTTTAAAGCAGAGTGATATAGATAGTGTGATAAGCAAAGAGTAGGACTATGTCCCTTCCAAGGGCAAGCTGAGGAATGATATTAAATTGAATATTTCACTCGTTACTGTAATCAACCTGGGAATTCCGTGGTATAACATAGCTGTCTGCCTCCTTGGTTGCTGCATCATGTGTTCGGCAACAGTGCTGCCGGACAGTGTTTCCAGAGATTAAGGTCCTGAAAGAAAAAGAAAAATAACAAAACGGGAAGCCCCTAGTGCGGTTTAGGCCGCGTTTTGGGGCGTGCCGCATTTGTGCCCCCCTCCCCACCTGTGCCCATGGTATTTTTAATGCGTAATTATGTACGCGTGGCACGAGTTTCGCCGCTGGGCTGGGATTGGGGTGGCCGCCGTATTGCTACGCGAGCTCAGATCGCGCCAGGCGGTCTATTTGCCGATTGCCCCGAGCGTGCTTGAAGGTGTCCGGGCTTTGAAGCGCCGAACTGGTTGATTGCCTTGAGAGGTTGCTTTGTGCTTCTACTGCGAGGGCCGCGGTGTGCTCCTCTGTTCGGAGAGAGCGCTCTGTGTTTCCATTGACTGTAATAACTCCGCGAGGTCTTGGAATCTTGAGCTTGAGGTATGCATAATGCGATACCGCATGGAATCTAGCGAATGTGGTTCGCCCGAGCAGCGCGTGATAACCACTGCGGAACGGGATTATATCGAAGATTAACTCTTTGCTTCGGAAATTATCCGGGGATCCGAAGACCACTTCCAGTGTAACTGAGCCTCTACAATGGGCCTCTACACCTGGGATGACGCCCTTAAAGGTCATTTTTGTGGGTTTGATCCTTGAGGGGTCTATACCCATTTTGCGCACCGTGTCCTGATAAAGCAGGTTCAGGCTGCTGCTGTCGTCCATAAGGACTCGAGTGAGGTGAAATCCGTCGATGATTGGGTCTAGGACCGGTGCGGCGAATCCGCCATGACGAATACTAGTGGGGTGGTCCCTACGATCGAAGGTGATCGGGCAGGAGGACCAAGGGTTGAACTTTGGGGCGACTGGCTCCAACACATATACGTCCCTGAGCGCACGCTTCCGCTCCCTCTTAGGATGTGGGTTGCGTATATCATGTTCACCGGCCGCACTTGCGGGGGAAACCTCTTCTGTCCTCCAGTGTGCGGCTGCCGGGGCTCCTCCTCCTCATCGCTATGCGGCCCCTTGTCCTTGTTTTCGGCAATTAACTTGCCGACCTTCTTGAACACCCAACAATCCATGTTGGTTTGATTGGCTGGCTTGTCTAGGGTGCCGTGTATTTGACATGAGCGATCGAGTATACGGTCCAAGCTGGACAGACCCGGCGTACTTTGTTTGAATGGCTTTTTCCGCTGACTGGGTTTAGAGCCTTTGAATCCGGCATTGGCTGCCGTATCCTCAGTATTTTCACGGTTAATGCGGCGCTTATGCTTGTTGTGACGTGACCTGCTATTGCCGTCCTTGGTATCTGAGGTACCATGGTTCTTTGATATGTTATTACTGCGAGCCAGCCAGCTATCTTCTCCTGCACAAAAGTGGGTCATGAGAGTCGTGAGAGCTGCCATAGATTTCGGCTTTTCCTGACCAAGGTGCCAGGCTAGCCACTCATCTCGGATGTTGTGCTTGAAAGCCGCTAAGGCCTCCGCATCCGGACAGTCGACGATTTGATATTTCTTTGTAAGGAACCGAGTCCAGAATTGCCTGGCCGATTCTTCTGGCTGCTGAATTATGTGGCTCAAATCATCGGCGTCTGGTGGTCGCACATAAGTGCCCTGAAAGTTTTCGAGGAATGCGGCTTCCAGATCTTCCCAACAGCTAATGGAGTCCGCTGGCAAGCTGTTAAGCCAATGCCGCGCTGGTCCTTTGAGCTTTAGTGGGAGGTATTTGATGGCATGTAAGTCATCGCCGCGGGCCATGTGGTAGTGGAGGAGGAAATCCTCAATCCATACTACGGGATCTGTTGTGCCGTCGTATGATTCAATATTTACAGGTTTGAAACCTTCTGGGAATTGATGTTCCATTACTTCGTCTGTGAAGCATAAGGGGTGTGCGGCGCCTCTGTATTGGGCTATTTGGCGACGCAGCTCGAATGGGTCTTGCTCGCTGTGTTCGGCCCGGACGGATTTGCTTCTGTATCCGGCGTGACGTTTGTCATCTCGCAGAGTGGTGCGCCCTCGTGATCCGTAGATCGATCTTGAATGCTTTGCCTTGTCCTCCAATATGTCTCGCAGGTCTGGCGTATCTCCCCATGCCTTTTTATTTGAATGGCATTGGGGTGGAGGCTGAGCTTTTGGCTGGAATGCCTCTCTATCGCGGCCACGAGGTGGCCAATCAGCCGTGTCATACGCTTCTTCCTCCAGTCGGGGTAGTAACCTGCGCCTTGGGTAACTCTTGGAGGGGCGCTCGAGTTTATATTCCTCGGCCACAAGGACTTCAGTCCATTTGTCAGCCAGCAGATCCTGATCAGCTTGAAGCTGCTGCTGCTTTTTCTTCAGGCTATTTGCCATGGCCATAAGGCGGCGCTTGAAGCGCTCTTGTTCGACGGGATCCTCTGGGATGGCAAATTCATCGTCGTCGAGGCTTGCCTCGTATTCGGAGGGGGGGGATGTAATTGTCATCCTCCTCCTCTCCATCTGCCGCTCTAAATCTTGCTGGAGGGGATTGTTGTTGTCTTCGGCACTATCCGGAGTATTATTATCTCCTGTGCCGGTATCACCACTTTTGCTTTGGCGGGACTTAGGGCGGCGCTGCTGACATTGGCACTTGGGTTGCTTCTTGGAGGGGTCATCCTCCGCTATCTCGTCGCCATTGCCTTCGTTGGGTGTATCCACCATGTATATGTCATATGACGAGGTGGCTTTCCAGTGCCCTATAGGTGTTGGTTCATGTTTGTCTCCTACATCGTCGTCCATACCGTCGATGTCTTCGGAGTCGAAGTCGAGCATGTCGGTTAAATCATCGACAGTGGCTACGAAGTGGGTGGTGGGTGGGCGTCGAATTTCTTCGTCGTCCGCATCCCAGTCCTGTTGGCCATAATCCGGCCAGGGCTCTCCTGACAAAGAGAGAGACCGTAGTGAATTCAGAATGTTGCCGAAGGGCGAGTGCTGAAAGATATCCACGACGGTGAATTCCATGATCGGCGCCCAATCGGATTCGATTGGCAGGGGCGCGGATGGTTCGGAGTCCGGAAAATAGTCCGACACCTTGGAGTCATAGGCTGCGCAGAGGTTTAGGCTGGTGTTCGGCTCGATCGCTGTTGAGACCGCAGCCCCTAAGGCGGTGTCTAACCACCCGTCCTCAACTGGCGCAGTTGGCTCCGAGCTAATGGTCAGAGCTGATGCGGGCGCAGCCTCTGGGGTACTGTTCGGCGGCAAAGCTAGGTCATACCCATCGCGACAGTGCGGCACGCCCGGCTGTGACTCGAATCCGTCGAAGATCAAGTCTCTGCGGATATCGGCCGTGTAGTTCAAACTTCCAAATCTGACCCGATGGCCAGGGGCGTAGCTTTCAATCTGTTCCAGATGGCCAAGCGAATTAGCCCGCGGTGCAAAGCCGCCGAATACGAAGATCTGTCCGGGGAGAAAAGTCTCACCCTGGACCGCATCACTATCGATGATAGTAGGAGCCATCAAGCCTAACGGCGACGACACAGAGGAACTCTCAATGAAAGCACCAATGTCGGTATCAAAACCGGCGGATCTCGGGTAGGGGGTCCCGAACTATGCGTCTAGGCCAGATGGTAACAGGAGGCAGGGGACACGATGTTTTACCCAGGTTCGGGCCCTCTTGATGGAAGTAAAACCCTACATCCTGCTTGATTAATATTGATGATATGGGTAGTACAAGAGTAGATCTACCACGAGATCAGAGGGGCTAAACCCTAGAAGCTAGCCTATGGTATGATTGTATGTTATGATGGTTGTTCTACGGACTAAAACCCTTCGGTTTATATAGACACCGGAGGGGGTTAGGGTTACACAAGCTCGGTTACAAAGGAGGAGATATCCATATCCGTGTTGCCTAGCTTGCCTTCCACACCAAGTAGAGTCCCATCTGGACACGAGACGAAGTCTTCAATCTTGTATCTTCATAGTCCAACAGTCCGGCCAATGGAGATAGTCCGGCTATTCGGAGACCCCCTAATCCAGGACTCTCTCACCCCCCCTTCACCGGTACCACCTCATACCGCGTTAGGGCACCCCTAGCACCGCTACTTGTCATGTCATGCATCGTCATGCATTTGTTTGCATTATATTTATTGTTTCTTCCCCCTCTTCTCTCGCTAGACACCGAGACCGACGTCGCTGCTACCCAGTACGACTACGGTGTTGACGACCCCTCTCTCTTGCCAGAGCAACCAGGCAAGCCCCCCCTTGATCACCAGATATCTCCTACTCTTCTCTATATTGCTTGCATTAGAGTAGTGTAGCTTGTTACTGCTTTCCATTAATCCTATTCTGATGCATAGCCTGTCATTGTTGCTACAACTGTTGATACCTTACCTGCAATCCTAAATGCTTAGTATAGGATGCTAGTTTACCATTAGTGGCCCTACATTCTTGTCCGTCTGCCATGCTATACTATCGGGCCGTGATCGCTCGGGAGGTGGTCACGGGTATATACTTATAATGATATATGATACTTGTGGTGACAAAAGACGGGTCGGCTCAAGGAGTACCCGCGGTTGATTCACGAATTGGGGGCTGGAAGGACATACTTTCCTGACTGCCCTCTGTGTGGATCCTTGTGGCGAAGTGACAGGGCAGGTTGAGACCACCTAGGAGAGAGGTGGGCCTGGCCCTGGTCGGCGTTTGCGGTTATTTCAAGATAACACGTTTAACGAGATCTTGGTATTTGATCTGAGTCTGGCCACAGGCCTATACGCACTAACCATCTACGCGGGGATAGTTATGGGCACTCGACATCGTGGTATCAGCCAAAGCCTTCATGATGTCAGCAACTGAGCGACGCGCGCCAGATTGGACTGGAACACCTGCTAGGCTAGGTCTGCTTCCGGCCGCCCTCGCAACGTGCAGGTGTGCAATGGGCGATGGGCCCAGACCCCTGCGCCATAGGATTTAGACCGACGTGCTGACCTCTCTGTTGTGCCTAGGTAGGGCTGCGACGTGTTGATCTTCCGAGGCCGGGCATGACCCAGGAAAGTGTGTCCGGCCAAATGGGATCAAGCGTGTTGGGTTATGTGGTGCACCCCTGCAGGGAGTTAATCTATTCGAATAGCCGTGATCTTCGGTAACAGGACAACTTGGAGTTGTACCTTGACCTTATGACAACTAGAACCGGATATTTATTAAAACACATCCTTCCAAGTGCCAGATACAACCGGTGATCGCTCTCTCACAGGGCGACGAGGGGAGGATCATCGGTTAGGATTATGCTACACGATGCTACTTGGTGAACTTATCATCTACTCTCTTCTCCTGCTGCAAGATGGAGGTGTCCAGAAGCGTAGTCTACGATAGGACTAGCTAACCCCCTCTTATTCCGGCATTCTACAGTTTAGTCCACATATGATACCCTTAATCCATTTGATACCAATGCATACATATGTAGTGTAGCTCCTTGCTTGCGAGTACTTTGGATGAGTACTCACGGTTGCTTTGCTCCCTCTTTTCTCCCTTTCTATACCCAATTGCTGCGAACAGACGTTGGAGCCCAGGAGCCAGACGCCACTGTTGATGACGACTACTACTACTCGGGAGGTGCCTACTACTACGTGCAGCCCACTGACGACGACCAGGAGTAGTTTAGGAGGATCCCAGGCAGGAGGCCTGTGCCTCTTTCGATCTGTATCCCAGTTTGTGCTAGCCTTCTTAAGGCAATCTTGTTTAACTTATGTCTGTACTCAGATATTGTTGCTTCCGCTGACTCGTCTATGATCGAGCTCTTGTATTCGAGCCCTCGAGGCCCCTGGCTTGTAATATGATGCTTGTATGACTTATTTTTATTTGTAGAGTTGTGTTGTGATATCTTCCCGTGAGTCTCTGATCTTGATCGTACACGTTTGCGTGTATGATTAGTGTACGATCGAATTGGGGGTGTCACATCAGCCAGATGAAGGTGTGTGCGATATACATCATACGGTTCACTCGGATGAACTATTTGTGATTAGGCAACACAAAATAAACGGTCAGCTAGATCAAGGTGTGTGCGATATACGGCATGCGGTTCACTCGGATGAACTGTTTGCGTTGAGTCAAGATAACAGAAACGGTTCAATATATCAAGATGTGTGTGATACGCGGCAAACAAGTCCGTAATCAGAAATGTGTGCGAAGACCGATAATAACATAGACAATTGCTTCTAATAAGACGTATGTGATATGCTCTGTCTATACAGCATCTATTGGCCATTGGGGTCAGGCGGTCATGTGGATACGCCATAAGGATGCGAAGAGGCATCCTATATTAGCAAGGACTAGTTGTTTCACCAGTAGCTCATATAAGAGAACTCTCAAGTTAAGTGTGCTCAGGCTGGAGCAGCCATCAGATGGGTGACTGGATGGAAAGTTGTGTTGATGGAGCAGCCATGAGTTAATTTAACCTCAAGATCCTTTTTTAACACATGTTAAAGAAGGTCTACCGCATTACTTTTTGATAATGTGTGATATGTGGCATTCAGTTGATCCATCCGACCTGTTTGTGATGGAATAAGCTGTGTGTGTTATGGGAAAACACTTGCTAGTATTCAACCGTTTGCGATTGATGAATTCATCACCGACGGGTTCCCTAGTGTGGTCCGTGTTCATCTGATCATCATCTACTTCTTGTGCTAGCTCGATGTTCCTTCTATGCTAAGTTTTCATTAACTGATGGTGTTTTATGAACACGCCGCCGTTTCCCGTCATTTCCTCACATGTTTCTCGCCACCCAGCGATATTGCTTATAAACCTAGGCGGCGCGCGACGCACGGAGGCGACAAGCGCAGCCTATAGCACATCCACCTTTTTCAAGCATGCCAATCCACCAAAGCGCCGCCTCTACCATCAACCTCGTCGATGAGGAAAACGAGCAGGTGCCACAGCCCGTCGAGGCCGAGGCGCTGCACGGCAACGCGATGGACTACGCCGTGATGCGTGTCATCACCAGGGTTGAGCAGACCTTTGGTGCATGGCGCTTGAGCGCCGTGGATCAAGATAGGCATGTCAGCGCCGACAGGCTGCAGCTTGCCGCACAACATGATCGATGGCACACCGCAGAGCAAGCTAGGCGCATCCGCGCTGGTAGGCTCTGGCTCGCCGCACGGTGAGACTGTTGGAGCGCCGCAGTGCGAGAGGCGCGGCGCGTGATACGTCTCCAACGTATCTATAATTTTTGATTGCTCCATGCTATATTATCTACTGTTTTGGACTATATTTGGCTTTATTTTCCACTTTTATATTATTTTTGGGACTAACCTATTAACCGGAGGCCCAACCCAGAATTGCTGTTTTTTTGCCTATTTCAGTGTTTCGGATAAACAGAATATCAAACGGAGTCCAAACAGAATAAAATCTTCGGAAACGTGATTTTCTCGCCGAACGTGATCCAGGAGACTTGGACCCTACTGCAAGGGATCAAAGAGGTGGTCACGAGGGTGGGGGCGCCCCCCCTAGGGCGCGCCCCCCTGCCTCCTGGGCCCCTCGGTGCTCCACCGACGTACTCCTTCCTCCTATATATACACATGTACCCCCAAACGATCAGAACAGGATCCAAAACCCTAATTCCACCGCCACAACTTTCTGTATCCACGAGATCCCATCTTGGGGCCTGTTCCGGAGCTCCGCCGGAAGAGGGCCGTCATCACGGAGGGCTTCTACATCATCCTAGCCCCTCCAATGAAGTGTGAGTAGTTTACCTCAGACCTTCGGGTCCATAGTTAGTAGCTAGATTGCTTCTTCTCTCTCTTTGAATCTCAATACAAAGTTCTCCCCCTCTCTTGTGGAGATCTATTCGATGTAATCTTCTTTTTGCGGTGTGTTTGTTGAGACCGATGAATTGTGGGTTTATGATCAAGTCTATCTATGAATAATATTTGAATCTTTTCCGAATTCTTTTATGCATGATTGGTTATCTTTGCAAGTCTCTTAGAATTATCCGTTTGGTTTGGCCAACTAGATTGGTAGTTCTTGCCATGGGAGAAGTGCTTAGCTTTGGGTTCGATCTTGCGGCGTCCTTACCCAGTGACAGAAGTGGCAGCAAGGCACGTATTGTATCATCGCCATCGAGGATAACAAGATGGGGTTTATTTCATATTGCATGAATTTATCTCTCTACATCATGTCATCTTGCTTAAGGCGTTACTCTGTTTTTAACTTAATACTCTAGATGCATGCTGGATAGCGGTCGATGAGTGGAGTAATAGTAGTAGATGCAGAATCGTTTCGATCTACTTATCACGGACGTGATGCCTATATACATGATCATGCCTAGATATTCTCATAATTATGCACAATTCTATCAATTGCTCAACAGTAATTTGTTCACCCACCGTAGAATACTTATGCTCTTGAGAGAAGCCACTAGTGAAACCTATGGCCCCCGGGTCTATTCTCATCATATCAATCTCCATCACTTTTATATTACTTTGCTTTTTACTTTGCCTTTCCTTTTTTACTTTGCATCTTTATACCAAAAATACCAAAAATATTCTATCTATCAGATCTCACTCTTGTAAGTGACCGTGAAGGGCTTGACAACCCCTAATCGCGTTGGTTGCGAGTAGCTATCGCTTTGTGCAGGTACGAGGGACTTGAGCATGGGCTCCTACTGGATTGATACCTTGGTTCTCAAAAAAACTGAGGGAAATACTTACGCTACTCTGCTGCACCATCCCTTCCTCTTCGGGGAAAACCAACGCAAGCTCAAGACGTAGCAAGAAGGATTTCTGGCGCCGTTGCCGGGGAGTCTACGCAAAAAGTCATATACCAAGTACCCATCACAATCCCTATCTCTCGCATTACATTATTTGCCATTTGCCTCTCGTTTTCCTCTCCCCCCCAATTCACCCTTGTCGTTTTATTCGCCCTCTCTCTCTCCATCCTCCCTCTCTATTTGCCTCTTTTTGTCCGCTTGCTTTTTGTTTGCCCGTGTGTTAGATTGCTTGTTTGTCGCGATGGCTCAAGATGCTACCAAATTGTGTGACTTCACCAATACCAATAATAATGATTTCCTTAGCACTCCGATTGCTCCTCTTATCGATGCTGAATCTTGTGAAATTAATACTGCTTTGTTGAATCTTGTTATGAAAGATCAATTCGCCGGCCTTCCTAGTGAAGATGCCGCTACTCATCTGAATTGCTTCGTTGATTTATGTGATATGCAAAAGAAAAAAGATGTCAATAATGATGTTGTTAAATTGAAGCTATTTCCTTTTTCGTTTAGAGATCATGCTAAAGTTTGGTTTTCGTCTTTGCCTAAGAATAGTATTGATTCGTGGAACAAATGCGAAGATGCTTTTATCTCTAAGTATTTTCCTCCCGCTAAGATCATCTCTCTTAGAAACGATATAATGAACTTTAAACAACTTGATCATGAACATGTTGCACAAGCTTGGGAGAGAATGAAATTAATGATACGTAATTGCCCTACTCATGGTTTGAATTTATGGATGATTATGCAAAAAAATTATGCTGGATTGAATTTTGCTTCTAGAAATCTTTTAGATTTGGCCGCGGGAGGCACTTTTATGGAAATCACTTTAGGATATGCTACTAAACTCCTAGATAATATTATGGTTAATTATTCTCAATGGCATAGTGAAGAACTTCTAATAAAAAAGTGCATGCGATAGAAGAAATTAATGTGTTGAGTGGAAAGATGGATGAACTTATGAAATTATTTGCTACTAAGAGTGTTTCTTTTGATCCTAATGATATGCCTTTATCTACTTTGATTGAGAATAACAATGAATCTATGGATGTGAATTTTGTTGGTAGGAATAATTTTGGTAACAACGCTTATAGAGGGAATTTTAATCCTAGGCCATATCCTAGTAATCCTTCTAATAATTATGGGAATTCCTACAACAACTCTTATGGAAATTATAATAAGATGCCCTCTGATTTTGAATCTAATATTAAAGAATTTATTTCTTCGCAAAAGAATTTTAATGCTATGATTGAAGAAAAATTGCTTAAGATTGATGATTTGGCTAGGAACGTTGATAGAACTGCTCTTGATGTTGATGCTTTGAAACTTAGATCTATTCCACCTAAGCATGATATTAATGAGTCTCTAAAAGCCATGAGAATTTCAATTGATGAGTGTAAGGAAAGAACCGCTAGGATGCGTGCTTCCAAAGATGCCTTTATTAAAGCATGTTCTTCCAATTCCTATGAAAATCAAGATGAAGATCTAAAAGTTATTGATGTGTCTCCAATTAAATCTTTATTTTACAATATGAATCTGGATGAAACTGAATATGATCTTCCTTTACCTAGAAGGCGTTCTAAAAATTCGGAGTGTTTAGATCTTAATGATGAAATTGATGAAAGTGGGATTGAAAGAAATAAAAATCTAGATGTTGCTAAACCCACTATATTGGATTTCAAGGAATTTAATTATGAAAATTGCTCTTTGATTGATTGTATTTCCTTATTGCAATCCGTGCTAAATTCTCCACATGCTTATAGTCAAAATAAAGCCTTCACCGAACATATTGTTGATGCCTTGATGCAATCTTATGAAGAAAACTTGAGTTGAAAGTTTCTATCCCTAGAAAACTCTATGATGAGTGGGAACCAACTATTAAAATTGAAATTAAAAATCATGAGTTTTATGCTTTGTGTGATTTGGGTGCTAGTGTCTCTACTATTCCCAAGACTTTGTGTGATTTACTAGATTTCTGTAATTTTGATGATTGCTCTCTAAATTTGCATCTTGCGGATTCCATTAGGGGAGTGTATGGTCCTTATTGGGCCATACGGGAATAGAAGAGAGAGGCCAAAAGGAAGGAGGCCTGCGCCCCCCCTCTGGTCCGAATTGGACAAGGGGTGCAGCCCCCTTTTCCTTCTCCCTCTCCTCCTCTTTCCTTCTCTCATACTCCAACAAGGAAAGGAGGAGTCCTACTCCCGGTAGGAGTAGGACTCCCCCCTTGGCGCGCCATCCTCCTAGGCCGGCCGCCTCCCCCTTGCTCCTTTATATACAGGGGTAGGGGGGCACCTCTAGACACACAAGTTGATCAAGTTGATCATCTCTTAGCCGTGTGCGATGCCCCCCTCCACCATAGTCCACCTCGATAATACTGTCGCGGTGCTTAGGCGAAGCCCTGCGTCGGTAGAACATCAACATCATCACCACGCATAGGCTACTACGTTAGCCTTTCTGGGGTGATAATGCAATCTCATGTCATAATCCTTGATGAGCTCCAACCATCTTCTTTGCCTGAGATTCAACTCCTTCTGCGTGAAGATGTACTTCAAACTCTTGTGATCCGTGTACACCTCACAATGGTTTCCGATGAGAAAATGTCTCCACGTCTTTAATGCATGCACTACGGCTGCTAACTCCAAGTCGTGTGTAGCATAATTCAATTCATGGGGCTTAAGCTGTCGTGAGGCATATGAAACAACTCTTCCCTCCTGCATAAGCACTGCTCCAAGTCCTCGACGTGAAGCGTCGCAATATACTTCATAATCCTTGCACTGATCTGGCAGAATCAACACTGGCGATGTAACCAAATGTTTCTTCAACTCCTGGAAACTGGCCTCACATTCCTCAGTCCATTTGAACTTGGTATCCTTCTTCAACAACTCCATCATAGGTTTTGCAATCTTCGAGAAATTTTCAATGAATCTCCAGTACTATCCTGTGAGTCCAAGAAAACTCCGAATCTCTCCAAATGTTGTTGGAGCTTCCCAATTTGTCACAGTGACAACTTTGGTGGGATCTACTGCTATTCCTTCTCCGGATATAACATGTCTGAGGAATCCAACTTCCTTCAACCAAAACTCACATTTGCGAAACTTGTTGTATAACTGATGTTCTCTGAGCTTACCAAGTACCAAACGCAAATGTTCTTTATGTTATTCTTCATTCTTCTAGTAAACCAGAATATCAGCAATGAATACTACGACGAACTTATCCAAAAACTCCATAAACACTTTCTTCATCATGTTCATAAAATAAGCAAGTGCGTTAGTCAGACCAAATGACATAACGGTATACTCATACAGCCCATACCTTGTGGTAAAAGTTGTCTTAGGTATGTCCTGCTCTCGAATCTTCAACTGGTGGTATCCTGATCGCAAATCAATCTTGGAAAATACCTTAGCTCCTTGCAATTATTCAAATAAATCATTGACCATCGGTAGTGGGTACTTATTCTTGATCGTCACTTCATTCAATCCTCGATAATCAACAACCATCCTTAACGATCCATCCTTATTTTCCACTAGAAGTACTGGTGATCCCCAAGGTGAAGAACTTGGGCGAATATATCCCTTATCTAGTAACTCCTTAATCTGCTTCTTAATCTCCTCCAAATCCTTTGCAGGCATTCTATACGGTCTCTTTGATATTGGTCATGTGCCTGGCAAAAGCTCAATCAACAACTCAATGTCTCTATCCGGTGGCATGCCGGGCAATTCTTCTGGAAATACATCCAGAAAATCCTTTACCACCGGTACTTCCTCCTGTACAACTCCTGATAGGGAATTTACTTGTGTCCTCTTCGGCTCATGCCGTGACACATACTTGATCCTTCTTCCTTCTGGGGTGGTAAGCAAAATCAACTTACTGGCGCAATCGATGTTTCCTCCATACATCGATAGCCAATCCATACCCAGAATTACATCCAAACCTTGTGATTCCAAAATGATTAAATCCGAGGGAAACACATGCCTACCTATACTCAATGGCACTTGAAAACATCCTTTACTGGCCATATACTCCGCTCCTGGTGAGCTTACTAACATAGGTGTTCCAAAAACCTTGGTGGGCAATTTAAACTTATCCACGAATCCCCTTGATATGTATGAATGCGATGCACCAGTATCAAAAAGAACGATTGCAGTAAATGACTTAATCAAAAACTTACCTATTACTGCATCTTGCTGGGCTTCAACCTCCTCCACGTTAACGTGGTTCACCTGTCCCCTGTTGAAAGGGTTCGGCTTCTTCCCAGAGCTTCCATTGCCATTTCCATTTTGGGCTTCAGGACATTCATTGGCATAATGTCCGGTCTTCTAACAATTATAACAAGTGACTTGATTCAGGTCTCTCTTGGCTGGGGTTGATGGGTTGGTACGGTTCGGACCGTTGCTCCCCCCATTCCCATTACCATTCTTGGGGCCATTATAATTATGCGAACTCCCTCCTCCATGGGTATGCTGAAAATGTCCTCTCGTTTTCGGGGTAAAACATGGCTTCTACTGAGCTCCTGAATTGTATTTCCCTTGTTACTTCCTCTTGCGGTTCTCAATCTGTTGCTGCTTCCCTTCAATCATAAGAGCACGATCTACCAGTTCCTGGTAGTTGTTGAAAGTTGCTACCATCAACTGCATGCTCAACTCATCATTCAGTCCTTCCAGAAACTTCTCCTACTTAGCTGCATCCGTAGCAACATCATTCGGGGCATAACGTGCTAACTTACTAAAGTCATCCATGTATTGGCCAATTGTCCGTCCTCCTTGGCGCAAGTTGCGAAACTCATGCTTCTTCATGGCCATAGCTCCTGCTGAAACATGGGTTGTACGGAAAGCCTGCTGAAATTGGTCCCATGTCACCGTGGCTATAGGGTAGGTGACAGTGTAATTCTCCCACCATGATGTTGCTGGTCCATCCAACTGGTGTGTGGAAAAACACACCTTCTCAGCGTCAGTACATCCTGTAGTGGTTAATTCCCTTCCAATCTTGTGGAGCCAATCATCTGCTACTATAGGCTCGGTGCTACTGGATAACACCGGCGGATTTAGTCTAAGGAAATGGGTTAAGTGATCAACAGGTGGTGGTGGTGGGTTGTTGTTGTTGTTGTTCCCCTGATTCTGATTCTGGACTAGCAACTGCATCAGCGCATTCTGCTGCTGGATCAACTGAGTAAGCTCCGATGGGAAGGCAAATCCATTGTCATGTCTTGGAGGCATCTGATGGGTTTAGAGGGAAGAGATTAGAATAGAATGAGGTCTAATGAGAAAGCACTACCCATATGCACATGAGACAAACACAAACATTTCACTCAATCAATCAAACAAGGGCATACAATCGGTCTAACTATCGCAAAAGTGCTTGGACTACTCTATTTACAGGGTGGAATACTACTACTGATGTGGTGGTCTACTAAAAATATTCCTCGGTTGCAAACTCCATGATATCTGCTCTAGCTTCGTCTTCAAAGTCATCATCGCTCAGGTCAGAGTCGGTGTCGTCGATGATGATGTAATCTTCCGGGCGAATCTCCTTGGGTTCTTTGTCTTCTTCTACTGGTGTGGGGTCTCCCATGAATATTCCTATCTTCTTAATCAGGTCGTCATTCCTCTCCACTAGTACGACGATTTCCTACTCATAATCTTCATGTGTAGCCTTGAGTTCTTCCTCCAGCTCCGTGATTCTTGTCATCGCCTTCTTCAGATCTATCATGTCTGCGCACATCTGGTTCTCCTGACGTCGAATGTGCTGGTTTAACTCCTGGATAAAAGCTGCGATTGATCTATCCTTCTTGGTGTTGATCATTTCCTAGTGCTCATCTCGGCGCCCACAAATCTGGTAGATAGTATCCTTGAGATCATTGTGGTAAACTTCTCCAATACGTCCCATGGTGATGTGGGCCGCCATGCTCTTCCGTAGACTCCAGGTTGGTGCATCAAAGGAAAACTCTATCGGCTCGGTGACTGGCGCGAACGTCCTTCCTGGAACTTGAACTTGAATCATCCAGTGCTCCTCCTCAGGTAAAGTGGCGTTGAAGGTCCCGGTGAAGCTTGGTACTCCAATGTTCAGGTACTTAGTGACTTCCTTCAGGTGGCGTCCAAAGGGTGTATCTTCATCCGGTTGCGTGAACTTGTTCCTTGCATCCGCCATCCTAAAAGAGTAGAAAAGATGAGAAGTCAGAAATGAGAAGAGTGAGTAGTAATCTAGGGCTTTAGCTTAGTGGTCGTGTCCTACAATCAGCATGTGCTCTGATACCATCTTGTCGCGACCAGACCTCAAACAGTCTGATCGCTGTGCATCAGTGTCATCCCTGGATCAGTAATGCTGACACGCACAGTACTTGAAGGATTTATAACAGAATAGCAATCACACACTTATTACATCGAATGTCTCAAAAGAGAACTTATTACAAAATAATATGGCTTAAGGCCATCTATTAACGATAACAGCGGAAGGCTTGGAAGATAAGTGAGTCCATCAACTCCAACGGCATCACTGAGTATAGAACCACGACCTAAAGGCACCTTACTCGTCGTCTGAAAAGTTTGCAAGATGAACGTTGCAGCCTGAAAACGGGTCAGCACCTGGAATATGCTGGCAATGTAACACATAGAGAGTAATGAACAGAAATAAGCTATACTACATGCTTATATGGCTGGTGGAAAGCTCTATGGTTACAGTTTTGCGTAAAGCCAGGTTTTCCCTACTTCAAAGGAATACATTTTATTTAACTATCATGGTGGTTGTTAAACATTGAGAGTGTAGACACCCTCTCAATCCCAATTAAACATCATCATTAAAACCCAACAAAATTAATTAAAGTCACATGATGAGATTCACATCATAATCCAAGTACTAGATACTCAAGACATCCATAACCGGGGACACGGCTAACCATGATTAGTTTATACACTCTGCAGAGGTTTGCGCACTTTTCCCCACAAGACTCGATCTCCTCCATTGGGATTCTCGCACTACATGGTGTTTGAGAAACGGATGACCGAGACATAGTCTTTCAGAAGCGCTAGCACCTTACGATCGGGTAGACCGTTACACCTACTTTCCCCTACATCTGCTAGTCTACCACTGTAAGAGTTTGCACGACTTAATCAACTATGCTAGAGCCCATAGTAGCTTGTGGCTGCACACGGATGTTTCTAGTATGAATAATCTCATGATCCCTTTGAGCCTGGGTGGCGGTCCATAAAGAAAAACAGGCAATCGTTGGAATTCCCAGGTGCCTCAATCCACCCAGATGGGTATTAAAGTTGCCACCTTAAATAAACCATTAATTAACAATCTCACATCTGTCATGGATACACTCACCCAATCCACGTCTACTAGCATAGCATGGCAATATAAGCAAACGTAGAAGTAACTCCCAAGGGTTTGATAATAAAACAGGTAATAGGTACTACCTCATCTACTTTCCCAAAACCCACAATTTAATTAGATCCTAATCATGCAATGTTTGAGGATTGATCTAATGCAATAAAACTAGGTAGTAAGAGGTATGATCAAAGTGTTATTTGCCTTGCTGATGATTCGCGAAACCTAGAGATTCGAAGTAGCAAGCGGCGCACTCCGGGTACTCTAAGGCAAACAAACAAACAAGCAAACAATAAGTACTCATCTAATGCAATGGTAAAACTCAAATAAGAGATCTAACCAGAAAGTTCAACTTAAGAACTCTGGTTTGAAAAAAAACAAATCGAACGAAACAATGAAAGTCAAACGGCGAAAGAAATAAGCTTCGTTAACTAATTTGGATCTAAGTCAAATTTTACAGAAGCAAAAACTTGTTTGAGTTGGTTAAATGGAAAGAGGGTTTCAAGACGAAACTCTAGGCGCTTGAATCGCCTGATTCCGATAAACGAGTGAAAAGTTAAATTAAAATGAAAATCGGATCAGAAATCGCGATCAGTAATAATCGCGGGAAATCCGAGAAAAGGACAAAACGACAAACAGGCTAACGAACGAATGTTCGCTGTCTGCGGCTAAACGACGAAAACCGTTCGTTAAAACGAATGTACAGACAAACGTCCGCTAAATAAACTAAACCGGGAAAAAAATAAACCGATCTAAATAAAGAAAATGACCGCGGTTTTTATAAAAAAACGGGCGGTTAACCGGTGAGGACCGGTGGCGGCGGCGGCGAACTCCGCTGGGGCGGCAGCGGTCGGTGGCGAGGCGACGGCAGCGCGAGCGGCGGCAGCGGCGGCTCGGGGCGGCGGCGGCTAGGGTTAGGGCGGGGTTGGGCGGCTTGGGGCTGGGCTCCCCCGGCTTATAAAGGCCGGCCGGGCTAGAGTCCGGGTCTGGTACGGACCGGCTAGGTCGGTTCGTTTTTTTAAATAGTTTCGCGTAGAAAAACAAATAGAAGAAATACTAAACGGACACCAAAAATCCCGAAATAAATTTTCCCCGACTTCTAAAATCAAGCCGGACAAGGTGAACATTTATTTGGGGCCTAAATGCAATTTTGAGAAACACGTATTTTTCCTAAATTCAAATTAAACAGCGAAAAACTCCAAAATGAAAATATTATTTGATTTTTTTATTAAATCCTCAATATTCCTTTAATTTGGGAAAGTCGTTTTATTCCCTCTCACTTATTTTTATAATTGGAATTATTGAAGATAAAATAATTAAATCAAATGATCCTATTTTCAAAATTTGAGAAAACCCCAAATATGAAAATAACGAAATCCCCAACTCTCTCCATGGGTCCTTGAGTTGCGTAGGATTTCTAGGATCAAGCCAAAATGCAAATAAAATATGATATGCAATGATGATCTATGTATAACATTCCAAATTGAAAATTTGGGATGTTACAGTAGGTCTGAGGTAAACTACTCACACTTCATCGGAGGGGCTATGGTGATGATGTAGAAGCCCTTCGTGATCGATGCCCCCTCCGGCGGAGCTCCGAAACAGGCCCCAAGATGGGATCTCGTGGATACAGAAAGTTGCGGCGGTGGAATTAGGGTTTTGGCTCCGTCTCTGATCGTTTGGGGGTGTGTAGGTATATATAGGAGGAAGGAGTACGTTGGTGGAGCAACAGGGGGCCCACGAAGGTGGAGGGCACACTTGGGGGTAGGCGCGCCCCCTACCTCGTGGTCTCCTCTTTTGTGTCTTCACGTAGGGTTCAAGTCTCCTGGGTCTTGTTTGTTGAGAAAATCACATTCCCGAAGGTTTCATTCCGTTTGGACGATGTTTGATATTCCTTTTCTTCAAAACCCTAATATAGGCAAAAAAACAGCAATTCTGGGCTGGGCCTCCGGTTAATAGGTTAGTCCCAAAAATAATATAAAAGTGGATAATAAAGCCCAATAATGTCCAAAACAGTAGATAATATAGCATGGAGCAATCAAAAATTATAGATACGTTGGAGACGTATGAAGCATCCCCAAGCTTAATTCCTGCTCGTCCTCGATTAGGTAAATGATAAAATCAGAATTTTTGATGCGGAGTGCTACTTGGAATAATTTTAATGTAATTCTTCTTAATTGTGGTATGAATATTCAGATCCGAAAGATTCAAGATAAAGGTTCATATTGACATAAAAATAATAATACTTCAAGCATACTAACAAAGCAATCATGTCTTCTCAAAATAACATGGCCAAAGAAAGTTATCCCTACAAAATCATATAGTCTGGCTATGCTCTATCGTCACCACACAAAGTATTTAAATCATGCACAACCTCGATGACAAGCCAAGCAATTGTTTCATACTTTTGACATTCTCAAAACTTTTTCAATCTTCACGCAATACATGAGCGTGAGCCATGGATATAGCACTATAAGTGGAATAGAATGGTGGTTGTGGAGAAGACAAAAAAGGGGGAAGATAGTCTCACATCAACTAGGCGTATCAACGGGCTATGGAGATGCCCATCAACAGATATCAATGTGAGTGAGTAGGGATTGTCATGCAACGGATGCACTAGAGCTATAAGTATATGAAAGCTCAACAAAAGAAACTAAGTGGGTGTGCATCCAACTTGCTTGCTCATGAAGACCTAGGGCAATTTGAGGAAGCCCATCATTGGAATATACAAGCCAAGTTCTATAATGAAAAATTCCCACTAGTATATGAAAGTGACGAAATGAGAGACTCTCTACTATGAATATCATGGTGCTACTTTGAAGCACAAGTGTGGTAAAAGGATAGAAGCATTGTCCCTTCTCTCGTTTTCTCTCATTTTTTTTATTTGGGCCTTTTCTTTTTTTATGTCCTCTTATCTTTCTTTTTTCGTCCGGAGTTTCATCCTAACTTGTGGGGGAATCATAGTCTCTAGCATCCTTTCCTCATTGGGACAATGCTCTAATAATGATGATCATCACACTTTTATTTTCATACAACTCAACAATTACAAGTCAATACTTAGAACAAAATATGACTGTATATGAATGCCTCCGGCAGTGTACCGGGATATGCAATGACTCATGAGTGACATGTATGAAAGAATTATGAACGGTGGCTTTGCCACAAATACGATGTCAACTACATGATCATGCTAAGCAATATGACAATGATGGAGTGTGTCATCATAAACGGAACGGTGGAAAGTTGCATGGCAATATATCTCGGAATGGCTATGGAAATGCCATAATAGGTAGGTATGGTGGCTGTTTTGATGAAGGTATATGGTGGGTGTATGATACCGGCGAAAGGTGTGCGGTATTAGAGAGGCTAGCAATGGTGGAAGGGTGAGAGTGCGTATAATCCATGGACTCAACATTAGTCATAAAGAACTCATATACTTATTGCAAAAATCTACAAGTTATCAAAGAAAAGTATTACGTGCATGCTCCTAGGGGGGTAGATTGGTAGGAAAAGACCATCGCTCGTCCCCGACCGCCACTCATAAGGAAGACAATCAATAAATAAATCATGCTCCGACTTCATCACATAACGGTTCACCATACGTGCATGCTACGGAATCACAAACTTTAACACAAGTATTTCTCAAATTCACAACTACTCAACTAGCAAAACTTTAATATCACCGCCTTCATATCTCAAAACAATTATCAAGCATCAAACTTCTCATAGTATTCAACACACTCATAAGAGAATTTTATTATTAATCTTGTATACCTAGCATATAAGGATTTTTTTAAGCAAATTACCATGGTATTTAAGACTCTCAAAATAATCTAAGTGAAGCATGAGAGATCAATAGTTTCTATAAAACAAATCCACCACCGTGCTCTAAAAGATATAAGTGAAGTACTAGAGCAAAACTATATAACTCGAAAGATATAAGCGAAGTACATAGAGTATTCTAACAAATTCCAAATCATGTATGGCTCTCTCAAAAGGTGTGTACATCAAGGATGATTGTGGTAGACAAACAAATAAAGACTCAAATAATACAAGACACTCCAAGCAAAACACATATCATGTGGTGAATAAAAATATAGCTCCAAGTAAAGTTACCGATAGAAGTAGACGAAAAGAGGGGATGCCTTCCGGGGCATCCCCAAGCTTTGGCTTTTAGATGTCCTTAGATTATCTTGGGGGTGCCACGGGCATCCCCAAGCTTAGGCTCTTGCCACTCCTTGTTCCATAATCCATCAAATCTTTACCCAAAACTTGAAAACTTCACAACACAAAACTTAAAGTAGAAAATCTCGTGAGCTCTGTTAGCGAAAGAAAACAAAAAAACACTTTAAGTTACTGTAATGAACTCATTCTTTATTTGTATTGGTGTTAAACCTACTGTATTCCAACTTCTCTATGGTTTATAAACTATTTTACTAGCCATAGATTCATCAAAATAAGCAAACAACACATGAAAAACAGAACAGTCTGTAGTAATCTGTAGCTAGCGCAAGATCTAGAACCCCAAAAATTCTAAAATAAATTGCTGGACGTGAGGAATTTATCTATTAATCATCTGCGAAAAGAATTAACTAAATAGAACTTTCCAAATAAAAATGGAAGAAGTTCTCGTGAGTGCTAAAGTTTTTGTTTTTTACAGCAAGATTAACAAGACTTTCCCCAAGTCTTCCCAACGGTTCTACTTGGCACAAACACTAGTTAAACACAAAAAACACAAACTAAACAGAGGCTAGATAAATTATTTATTACTAAACTGGAGCAAAAAGCAAGGAATACAAATAAAATTGGGTTGCCTCCCAACAAGCGCTATCGTTTAACGCTCCTATCTAGGCACAAAAAGTAATGATAGATCTAGGTATTGCCATCTTTGGTAGGCAGTCCATAAGTGGCTCCCATAATAGATTCATAAGGTAATTTAATTTTCTTTCTAGGAAAGTGTTCCATGCCTTTCCTTAATGGAAATTGGAATCTAATATTTCCTTCCTTCATATCAATAATTGCACCAATCGTTCTAAGGAAAGGTCTGCCAAGAATAATAGGACATGAAGAATTGCAATCTATGTCAAGAACAATAAAATCTACGGGTATCCGAACACTTACGATCTCGCCGGACTCTTGGCCCTGTCCGGCCACTCCTCTTCGTCCTCGTCAGCGTCGGGGACGTAGTCCGGCGGAGGGGTTTTCCTCTTCTTGGACCCCTCGGCCTCCCCTACTGGGGCGGCCTCCCTCTTATTTCCTCCCCCCGCTAGAGGGGGAGAGGTTTCTTCTTCCTCATCCTCACCTTCACGGGAGGAGTGCGTCTCGGACTCGTCAGACGACGAGTCCGACACCACCATATGCCGGGAACTCTTTCGAGTCCCCGTGGCCTTCTTCTTATTGGCCTTCTTCTCCGGCACCACATAAGGTGCCGGAACCAGCAGCTTCTCTACGAGAGCAGGGGCTGGGTCTTCGGGCAAGGGAGCCGGACAGCTAATCTGTCCGGACTTCTCCCGCCAATCCTGTCAAAGGTGAGGGAGTTTAGATCCCGCATAGAGTCAAACTATGAAAAAACTTAACATCCTGTAAAAGATGGAAATATCTTACCTCGCTAGCAGGACGCTGCGAGCTGAATCCGCGGTCTTCGGAGGTGGATGTGGGAGCCTCGGCGCCTTTAGTTAGCCCCCTCCAGACATCTTCGTACATCGTGTCGAAGAGCCTGCTTAGAGTTCAATGCTGCGCCGGGTTGAACTCCCACAAATTGAAGTCCCGTTCTTGACACAGAAGGATCCGGCGGACGAGCATGACCTGGATTATGTTGACAAGCTTGAGCTGCTTGTTCACCAGGGACTGGATGCATTTTTGCAGTCCGGTCAACTCTTCTTCGTCACCCCACGACAAGCTCGTCTCCTTCTAGGACGTGAGCCGCGTAGGGGGTCCGGATCGGAATTCAGGGGCTGCGATCCACTTTGGATCACGTGGCTCGGTGATGTAAAACCACCCTGACTGCCACCCCTTCAAGGTCTCCACAAAGGAGCCCTCGAGCCATAGGACGTTGGCAATTTTGCCCGCCATGGCACCTCCGCACTCCGCCTGGTTGCCGTGCACCACCTTTGGCTTGACGTTGAATGTCTTGAGCCAGAGGCCAAAATGGGGACGAATGCAGAGGAAAGCCTCGCACACGACGATAAATGCCGAGATATTGAGGATGAAGTTCGGGGCCAGATCATGGAAATCTAGGCCATAATAGAACATGAGCCCTCGGACAAATGGGTGGAGAGGAAAATCCAGTCCGCGGAGGAAGTGGGGAAGAAATACTACCCTCTCATGGGGCCTTGGGGTGGGGAGAAGCTGCCCCTCCTCAGGAAGCCGGTGCGCGATGTCTTTGGACAAGTATCCGGCCTTCCTTAACCTTTTGACATGGCCCTCCGTGACGGAGGAGACCATCCACTTACCTCCCACTCCGGACATTGTTGGAGAGGGTTGAGGTAGGAAGTGCGGGCTTGGGCGCTGGAGCTCGGGTGCGCAGAAGATGGGTAGGCAAAGGAGGAAGAAGGCGTAGGTAAAAAGGTGGATCCTTATCCCCTTATATGGGCGGATGCGACTATGCGTCCCCACCAGCCTAGTAAAACTCGCTTGCCTCTCAAGCGCCGTGATAAGTGGCGCGGTTGGGTTACCCACGTCCGTATTAACGAGAATCCCGTAAACAAAGGGGACACGATCTCTGCTTTGACAAGACATGCCAAGGAAACCACCTCGCAAAACACGCTGAGGTGAAGTGAAAACGATTCGAATAAAGGCTTGGCCGTAGTGTGATGTCACGCTGCGGAATACGTCAGCAGATTAGATTTGTGTTAATATTATTCTCTCTATGGCAATACCTAGAAGCTTATTTTGCAGAGCCGGACACTACTCTTGGTGTTTACAAACTTTTATGAAGAATTTGGAGGAACCCGCCTTGCAATGCCGAAGACAATCTGCGCGCCAGACTCGTCGTCATTGAAGCCTCGTTCAGGGGCTACTGAGGGAGTCCTGGATTAGGGGGTGTTCGGGTAGCCGGACTATACCTTCAGCCGGACTCCAGGACTATGAAGATACAAGATTGAAGACTCCGTCCCGTGTCTGGATGGGACTTTCCTTGGCGTGGAAGGCAAGCTTGGCAACGCGGATATTCAAGATCTCCTACCATTGTAACCGACTTTGTGTAATCCTAACCCTCTCCGGTGTCTATATAAACCGGAGGGTTTTAGTCCGTAGGACAACTTCATCATACAACAATCATACCATAGGCTAGCTTTTAGGGTTTAGCCTCCTTGATCTCGTGGTAGATCTACTCTTGTACTACCCATATCATCAATATTAATCAAGCAGGACGTAGGGTTTTACCTCCATCAAGAGGGCCCGAACCTGGGTAAAACATTGTGTCCCTTGTCTCCTGTTACCATCCGCCTAGACGCACAGTTCGGGACCCCCTACCCGAGATCTGCCGGTTTTGACACCGACAGAAGGGATGATGCAGCAGAGTAGCGTAAGTATTTCCCTCAGTTTTTGAGAACCAAGGTATCAATCCAGTAGGAGGCCATGCGCGAGTCCCTCGTACGTGCACAAAACAAATAAATCATCGCAACCAACGCAATAAGGGGTTGTCAATCCCTACATGGCCACTTACGAGAGTGATATCTGATAGATATGATAAGATAATATTTTTGGTATTTTTTATGATAAAGATGCAAAGTAAAATAAAAGCAAAGTAAATAAGAAAGTATTGGAAGATTAATATGATGAAGATAGACCCGGGGGCCATAGGTTTCACTAGTGGCTTCTCTCAAGAGCATAAGTATTCTAAGGTGGGTGAACAAATTACTGTTGAGCAATTGATAGAATTGAGCATAGTTATGAGAATATCTGGGCATGATCATGTATATAGGCATCACGTCCGAGACAAGTACACCGACTCCTGCCTGCATCTACTACTATTACTCCACTCATCGACCGCTATCCAGCATGCATCTAGAGTATTAAGTTAATGAAAACAGAGTAACGCCTTAAGCAAGATGACATGATGTAGAGGGATAAACTCATGCAATATGATGAAAACCCCATCTTGTTATCCTCGATGGAAACAATAAATATGTGCCTTGCTGCCCCTACTATCACTGGAAAAGGACACCGCAAGATTTAACCCAAAGCTAAGCACTTCTCCCATTGCAAGAAAGATCAATCTAGTAGGCCAAACCAAACTGATAATTCGAAGAGACTTGCAAAGATAACCAATCATACATAAAAGAATTCAAAGAAGATTCAAATATTGTTCATAAATAGACTTGATCATAAACCCACAATTCATCGGTCTCAACAAACACACCGCAAAAAGAAGATTACATTGAATAGTTCTCCACAAGAGAGGGGGAGAACATTGTATTGGGATCCAAAAAGAGATAAGAAGCCATCTAGCTAATAACTATGGACCCGTAGGTCTGAGGTAAACTACTCACACTTCATCGGAGGGGCTATGGTGATGATGTAGAAGCCCTCCGTGATCGCTGCCCCCTCCGGCGGAGCTCCGGAACAGGCCCCAAGATGGGATCTCGTGGATACAGAAAGTTGCGGCGGTGGAATTAGGGTTTTGGCTCCGTCTCTGATCGTTTGGGGGTACGTAGGTATATATAGGAGGAAGGAGTACGTCGGTGGAGCAACAGGGGGGCCACGAGGGTGGAGGGCGCGCCTGGGGGGGTAGGCGCGCCCCCCTACCTCGTGGCCTCGTCTTTTGTGTCTTGACGTTGCGTCCAAGTCTCCTGGGTCTTATTTGTTGAGAAAATCACGTTCCCGAAGGTTTCATTCCGTTTGGACTCCGTTTGATATTCCTTTTCTTCGAAACCCTAAAATAGGCAAAAAAACAACAATTCTGGGCTGGGCCTCCGGTTAATAGGTTAGTCCCGGAAATAATATAAAAGTGGATAATAAAGCCCAATAATGTCTAAAACAGTAGATAATATAGCATGGAGCAATCAAAAATTATAGATACATTGGAGACATATCAGTCTGATAAACCGCATACACCACTACAAAAAAAGACACATCCGTGACCTTTTGGGCCGAACGAAAAAAATTATGTCATACATATGACACTTCTATGACGATAATTGTGACAAAACCCGGTATCATCATATATGTGGTGGGCTCCTACTTCTATGACAAAAAATCATGACAAAAAATGGGCTTTTCGTCCTGGGCGGGCCGGAGACGCCGCTGCATGACATTCTTTGGGCCGTCCATGACGGAAAAAACCATGGTAGAAGCGAGGGGGAGGAAAATTTTGGGGAGTTCCTGGTTAAAGTGGGAGGTCGGGGGCCGAGCGATGCGCGTTTCTCTCGTACACGTACGCGCGTGTGTGCGAGGCGTTGGCTCTAACTGAACCCAAGAGAGGCGTTGGGCTCTAACTGAACCCGAGCGATTGCACTGCAGGCTACGCGTTACTGAACCCGAGCGTTCGATCGATGGCTGTTAACTGAACCCGATCGAGCAATTCCTTCACTACTGCTGCTAACTGAAGCCGATCGATGTGCTACCTATTTTAGCACTGCATTGGTTTTCCCCGAAGAGGAAGGGATGATGCAGCAAAGTAGCGTGAGTATTTCCCTCAGTTTTTGAGAACCAAGGTATCAATCCAGTATGAGGCTATGCGTGAGTCCCTCGCACCTCCACAAAACAAATAAATCCTCGCAACCAACGCAAATAGGGGTTGTCAATCCCTATAGGGTCACTTACGAGAGTGAGATCTGATAGATATGATAAGATAATATTTTTGGTATTTTTATGATAAAGATGCAAAGTAAAATAAAGTCAAAGTAAATGGCAAAGTAAATAACTAAGTAGTTGGAGATTGATATGATAAAGATAGACCTGGGGGCCATAGGTTTCACTAGTGGCTTCTCTCGAGAGCATAAGTATTCTACGGTGGGTGAACAAATTACTGTTGAGCAATTGATAGAATTGAGCATAGTTATGAGAATATCTAGGTATGATCATGTATATAGGCATCACGTCCGAGACAAGTAGACCGACTCCTGCCTGCATCTACTACTATTACTCCACTCATCGACCGCTATCCAGCATGCATCTAGAATACTAAGTTAAAAACAGAGTAACGCCTTAAGCAAGATGACATGATGTAGAGGGATAGACTCATGCAATATGAATAAAACCCCATCTTGTTATCCTCGATGGCAACAATGCAATACGTGCCTTGCTGCCCTTACTGTCACCGGGAAAGGACACCGCAAGATTGAACCCAAAGCTAAGCACTTCTCCCATTGCAAGAAAGATCAATCTAGTAGGCCAAACCAAACTGATAATTCGAAGAGACTTGCAAGGATAACCAATCATACATAAAAGAATTCAGTGAAGATCCAAATATTGTTCATAGATAGACTTGATCATAAACCCACAATTCATCGGTCTCAACAAACACACCACAAAAAGAAGATTACATCGAATAGTTTCTCCACAAGAGAGGGGTAGAACATTGCATTGAGATCCAAAAAGAGAGAAGAAGTCATCTAGCTAATAACTATGGACCAGTAGGTCTGAGGTAAACTACTCACACTTCATCAGAGGGGCTATGGTGATGATGTAGAAGCCCTCCGTGATCGACGCGCCTCCGGCGGAGCTCGGGAACAGGCCCCAAGATGAGATCTCGTGGATACAGAAAGTTGCAGCGGTGGAATTAGGGTTTTGGCAACAATACAATACATGCCTTGCTGCCCCTACTGTCACTGGGAAAGGACACCGCAAGATTAAACCCAAAGCTAAGCACTTCTCCCATTGCAAAAAAGATCAATCTAGTAGGCCAAACCAAACTGATAATTTGAAGAGACTTGCAAAGATAACCAATCATACATAAAAGAATTCAGAGAAGATTCAAATATTATTCATAGATAGACTTGATCATAAACCCACAATTCATCGGTCTCAACAAACACACCACAAAAAGAAGATTACATCGAATAGATCTCCACAAGAGAGGGGGAGAACATTGCATTGAGATCCAAAAAGAGAGAAGAAGCCATCTAGCTACTAACTATGGACCCGTAGGTCTGAGGTAAACTACTCACACTTCATCGGAGGGGCTATGTGTTGATGAAGAAGCCCTCCGTGATCGATGCCCCCCCCCCCGGCGTAGCTCCGGAACAGGCCCCAAGATGGGATCTCGTGGATACAGAAAGTTGCGGCGGTGGAATTAGGGTTTTGGCTCCGTCTCTGATCGTTTGGGGGTACGTGGGTATATATAGGAGGAAGAAGTACGTCGGTGGAGCAACAGGGGGCCCACGAGGGTGGAGGGCGTGCCTGGGGGGTAGGCGCGCCCCCTACCTCGTGGCCTCCTGTTACGTGTCTTGACGTAGGGTCCAAGTCTCCTGAGTTGTATTCGATGAGAAAATCACGTTCCCGAAGGTTTCATTCCATTTGGACTCCGTTTGATATTCCTTTTCTTTGAAACCCTAAAACAGGCATAAAATAGCAATTCTGGGCTGGGCCTCCGGTTAATAGGTTAGTCCCAAAAATAATATAAAAGTGGATAATAAAGCCCAATAATGTCCAAAACAATAGATAACATAGCATGGAGCAATCAAAAATTATAGATACGTTGGAGACGTATCAAGCATCCCCAAGCTTAATTCCTGCTCGTCCTCGAGGAGGTAAATGATAAAAACAGAATTTTTGATGCGGAGTGCTACTTGGCATAATTTTAATGTAATTCTTCTTAATTGTGGTATGAATATTCAGATCCGAAAGATTCAAGACAAAAGTTCATATTGACATAAAAATGATAATACTTCAAGCATACTAACTAAGAAATTATGTCTTCTCAAAATAACATGGCCAAAGAAAGTTCATCCCTACAAAATCATATGGTTTAGTCATGTTTCATTTTTGTCACACAAGAATGCTATCATCATGCACAACCCCGATGACAAGCCAAGCAATTGATTCATACTTTAGTCATCTCAAACCTATAAACTTTCACGCAATATATGAGCACGAGCCATGGACATAGCACTATAGGTGGAATAGAATATAATGAGGGGGGTTATGTGGAGAAGACAAAAAAAGAGGAAGTCTCACATCAATGAGGCTAATCAATGGGCTATGGAGATGCCCACCGATTGATGTTAATGCAAGGAGTAGGGATTGCCATGCAACGGATGCACTAGAGCTATAAATGTATGAAAGCTCAACAAAAGAAACTAGTGGGTGTGCATCCAACTTGCTTGCTCACGAAGACCTAGGGCACTTGAGGAGGCCCATTGTTGGAATATACAAGTCAAGTTCTATAATGAAAAATTCCCACTAGTATATGAAAGTGAGAGACTCTCTACTATGAAGATCATGGTGCTACTTTGAAGCACGAGTGTGGCAAAGGATAGTAACATTGTCCCTTCTCTCTTTTTCTCTCATTTTTTTTCTTTTTGGGCCTTTTCTCTTCTTTTATTATGGCCTTTATCTTTTTTTATATTCCTCACTTGGGACAATGCTCTAGAAAATGATGATCATCACACTTCTATTTATTTACAACTCAATGATTACAACTCGATACTAGAACAAAGATGACTCTATATGAATGCCTCCGGCGGTGTACCGGGATATGCAATGGACCAAGAGTGACATGTATGAAAGAATTATGAATGGTGGCTTTGCCACAAATACTATGTCAACTACATGACCATGCTAAGCAATATGACAATGATGAATGTGTCATGATGAACGGAATGATGGAAAGTTGCATGGCAATATATCTCGGAATGGCTATGGAAATGACATAATAGGTAGGTATGGTGGCTGTTTTGAGGAAGATATAAGGAGGTTTATGTGTGAAAGAGCGTATCATATCACGGGGTTTGGATGCACCGGCGAAGTTTGCGCCAACTCTCAATGTGAGAAAGGGCAATGCATGGTACCGAAGAGGCTAGCAAGGATGGAAGGGTGAGAGTGCGTATAATCCATGGACTCAACATTAGTCATAAAGAACTGACATACTTATTGCAAAAATCTACAAGTCATCAAAAACCTCGATACTACGCGCATGCTCCTAGGGGGATAGATTGGTAGGAAAAGACCATCGCTCATCCCCGACCGCCACTCATAAGGAAGACAATCAAATAACACCTCATGTTTCAAATTTGTTGCATAACATTTACCATACGTGCATGCTACGGGACTTGCAAACCTCAACACAAGTATTGCTCAATTTCACAATTACTCAACTAGCATGACTTTGATATTATTACCTCCATGTCTCAAAACAATCATCAAGAATCAAACATCTCTTAGTATTCAACACACTCATAAGAAAGTTTTATTATTAATCTTGCATACCAAGCATATTAGGATTTTAAGCAAATTACCATGCTATTAAGACTCTCAAATAATCTAAGTGAATCATGAGAGATTAATAGTTTCTATAAAACAAATCCACCACCGTGATCTTAAAAGGTCTAAGTGAAGCACTAGAGCAAAATTATACAACTCAAAAGATATAAGCGAAGCACATAGATTATTCTAACAAATTCCAAATCATGTATGGCTCTCTCAAAAGGTGTGTACAGAAAGTATGGTTGTGGTAAACTAACAAGCAAAGACTCAAATAATACAAGACGCTCCAAGCAAAACACATATCATGTGGCGAATAAAAATATAGCTCCAAGTAAAGTTACCGATAGAAGTAGACGAAATAGGGGATGCCTTCCGGGGCATCCCCAAGCTTTGGCTTTTAGGTGTCCTTAGGTTATATTGGGGGTTCCATGGGAATCCCCAATCTTAGGCTCTTGCCACTCCTTGTTCCATAATCCATCAAATCTTTACCCAAAACTTGAAAACTTCACAACACAAAACTTAAAGTAGAAAATCTCGTGAGCTCCGTTAGCGAAAGAAAACAAAAGACCACTTCAAGGTAATGTAATGAACTCATTGTTTATTTATATGGGTGTTATACCTACTGTATTCCAACTTCTCTATGGTTTATAAACTATTTTACTAGCCATAGATTCATCAAAATAAGCAAACAACACACGAAAAACAGAATCTGTCAAAAACAGAACAGTCTGTAGTAATCTGTAGCTAGCGCAAGATCTGGAACCCCAACAATTCTAAAATAAATTGCTGGAAGTGAGGAATTTATATATTAATCATATTCAAAAAGAATTAACTAAATAGCACTTTCCAAATAAAAATGACAGCAGCTCTCGTGAGCGCTAAAGTTTCTGTTTTTTACAGCAAGTTCAACAAGACTTTCCCCAAGTCTTCCCAACGGTTCTACTTGGCACAAACACTAATTAAACACACAAAAAACACAACCAAAACAGAGGCTAGATAATTTATTTATTACTAA
This sequence comes from Triticum urartu, assembly GCF_056163025.1. Taxonomy (NCBI): domain Eukaryota; kingdom Viridiplantae; phylum Streptophyta; class Magnoliopsida; order Poales; family Poaceae; genus Triticum; species Triticum urartu. The sequence goes on from NC_141877.1 coordinate 18,277,540, forward strand.
ACAGGAGAAAAAAGCAAGGAATGAAAATAAAATTGGTTGCCTCCAAACAAGCGTATCGTTTAACGCCCCTAGCTAGGCATAACAAGCAAGAATAGATCTAGGTATTGCCATCTCTGGTAGGCAATCCATAAGTGGCTCTCACAATAGATTCATCAGGAAATTTAATTTTCTTTCTAGAAAAGTGTTCCATGCCTTTCCTTAATGGAAATTGAAATCTAATATTTCCTTCCTTCATATCAATAATTGCACCAATCGTTCTAAGGAAAGGTCTACCAAGAATAATAGGCCATGAAGGATTGCAATCTATGTCAAGAACGATAAAATCTACGGGCACATAATTCCTATTTGCAACAATAAGAACATCATTAATTCTTCCCATAGGTTTCTTAATAGTGGAATCCGCAAGGTGCAAGTTTAGAGAGCAATCATCAAAATCACGGAAACCTAACAAATCACACAGAGTCTTTGGAATCGTGGAAACACTAGCACCAAAATCACATAAAGCATAGCATTCATGATCTTTCATTTTAATTTTAATAGTTGGTTCCCACTCATCATAAAGTTTTCTAGGGATAGAAACTTCCAATTCAAGTTTTTATTCATAAGATTGCATCAAGGCATCAACGATATGTTTAGTAAACGCTTTATTTTGACTATAAGCATGAGGAGAATTTAGCACGGATTGCAACAAGGAAATACAATCAATCAAAGAGAAATTTTCATAGTTAAATTCCTTGAAATCTGTAATAGTGGGTTTAGCAACATCTAGGGTTTTAATTTCTTCAATCCCACTTTTATCAAATTTAGCATCAGGATCAAAAGATTCAGAATTCTTGGAAAGCCTTCTAGGTAAAGGTGGATCATATTCAGTCCCATCATTATCAAGATTCATATTGCAAAACAAAGATTTAATAGGGGACACATCAATAAATTTTAGATCTTCATCATTATTTTCATAGGAACTAGAAGAACACGCTTTATAAAGGCATCTTTCTTAGCACGCATCCTAGCGGTTCTTTCTTTGCACTCATCAATGGAAATTCTCATGGCTTTGAGGGACTCATTGATATCATGCTTAGGTGGAATAGATCTAAGTTTCAAAGAATCAACATCAAGAGCAATTCTATCAACATTCCTAGCCAAATCATCAATCTTAAGCAATTTTTCTTCAATCATAGCTTTAAAATTCTTTTGCGAAGTAATAAATTCTCTAATATTAGATTCAAAATCAGAGGGAATCTTATTAAAATTTCCATAAGAATTGTTGTAGGAATTACCATAATTATTAGAGGGATTACTAGGATAAGGCCTAGGGTTGAAATTTCCTCTATACGCGTTATTACCAAAATTGTTCCTACCAAAAAAATTCACATCCATAGATTCATTATTATTCTCAATCAAAGTAGACAAGGGAATATCACTAGGATCAGAAGAAACACTCTTATTAGCAAATAATTTCATAAGTTCATCCATCTTTCCACACAAAACATTAATTTCTTCTATCGCATGCACCTTTTTATTAGTAGATCTTTCAGTATGCCATTGAGAATAATTAACCATAATATTATCTGGGAGTTTAGTAGCTTCTCCTAAAGTGATTTCCATAAAAGTGCCTCCCGCAGCCGAATCTAAAAGATTTCTAGAAGCAAAATTCAATCCTACATAAAAATTTTGTATAATCATCCATAAATATAAACCATGAGTAGGGCAATTACGTATCATTAATTTCGTTCTCTCCCAAGCTTGTGCAACATGTTCATGATGAAGTTGCTTAAAGTTCATAATATCGTTTCTAAGAGAGATGATCTTAGCAGGAGGAAAATACTTAGAGATAAAAGCATCTTTGCACTTGTTCCATGAATCAATACTATTTTTAGGCAAAGACGAAAACCAAGCTTTAGCATGATCTCTAAGCGAAAAAGGAAATAGCTTCAATTTAACAATATCATTATCCACATCTTTCTTCTTTTGCATGTCACACAAATCAACGAATCTATTTAGATGGGTAGCGGCATATTCACTAGGAAGGCCGAAGAACGGATCTTTCATAACAAGATTCAGCAAAGCAGCATTAATTTCACAAGATTCAGCATCGGTAAGAGGAACAATCGGAGTGCTAATAAAATCATTGTTGTTGGTATTGGTGAAGTCACACAATTTAGTATTATCTTGAGCCATCATGACAAGCAAGCAAACTAACACACAAGCAAACAAAAATCAAGCGGGCAAAAAGAGGCAAATAGAGGGAGGATATAGAGAGAGGGCAAATAAAACGGCAAGGGTGAAGTGGGGGATAGGAAAACGAGAGGCAAATGGCAAATAATGTAATGCAGGAGATAAGGGTATGTGATGGGTACTTAGTATGTTGACTTTTGCGTAGACCTCCCCAGCAACGGCGCCAGAAATCCTTCTTGCTGCCTCTTTTAGCACAGCGTTGGTTTTCCCCAAAGAGGAAGGGATAATGCAGGAAAGTAGCGTAAGTATTTCCCTCAGTTTTTGAGAACCAAGGTATCAATCCAGTAGGAGTCTACGCGCGAGTCCCTCGCACCTGCACAAAACAAATAAATCCTCGCAACGAACGCAAATAGGGTTGTCAATCCCTATAGGGCCACTTACGAGAGTGAGATCTGATAGATATGATAAGATAATATTTTTGGTATTTTTATGATAAAGATGCAAAGTAAAATAAAGGCAAAGTAAATGGCAAAGTAAATAACTAAGTAGTAGGAGATTGATATGATAAAGATAGACCCGGGGGCCATAGGTTTCACTAGTGGCTTCTCTCGAGAGCATAAGTATTGTACGGTGGGTGAACAAATTACTGTTGAGCAATTGACAGAATTGAGCATAGTTATGAGAATATCTAGGTATGATGATGTATATAGGCATCACGTCCGAGACAAGTAGACCGACTC